>NC_087256.1:30147500-30447500 GCF_037042905.1 Lytechinus pictus | reverse complement strand
TGTAGTAGGTCCATGATGAAATAAACCATACTACTGGGGTAAAATGGACCTTGACCTGCCTTGACTGGTCAAAACTTTTGCAATGAAACTACACCTGCTTAGCTTTGAAAAAAAATGAGCTCCCTACACCCCACCCCCCCCCCCAAAAAAAAATGTTTTTAGTGTATGGAACCTTCTTCAAAAACCTAACTTTCTTGAAAGTATTTTCTAAATTAATAGATGAAGAAATTTAAGGTTGCTATTTATCCTTAAATAGTAAATTATGTATCTTAGTGATGTACCAATGCATCATGCAAGTAATACAATTACATAACTATTTTTTCATAAATAAATCAATATTTTTAAAGTGAAAAGAACTACTCAACACATCTTGGCAAATGGACATGTATCCATATATTAGGCCAAAGATTGAAAACTGAATTTATAAATAATTCTAGAAGAAACTCAAAATTGTAAATTTACAAATAACTCTGTAAGATATTCAAAATTGAGGAACATATACCAAATCCTGTTTATAATTACATTGAAACAAAAGTGAAACCAGGTAGATTGATCACCCAGGGGCCGATTGCACGAAAGGGTCTTTGCAAGGACCGTCTTTCGTGTCGCCCTTTTTTTATGATGCGCCATGTGAAACGCATTTCTAATAAATTATCTGCAATCATATTTCATTCGTCCGTTTAAATAAACAAAATATTTGCTTATAAAATGATGTATAGCTCATGAAATTGTATAAAATTTGATTTAAAAGCAAGCTTACGAATTTTATTTGTTTATCATAAATTTCAGGAACACCCCGCTTATAGCGCATCATAAAAGATGGGCGACACGAAAGACGGTCCTTGGAAGGACCTTTTCGTGCAATCGGCCCCAGAAAGTTTAGTAAAACCAGGAAATTAAAGCAAATATCATAATGAGAACATCTTTTTTTATGTTTGCAAACATCAACATCAAAGAAAAGGACAGTATTCAGAATTGCCATATAAATTTGATTGAGAAAAAGTATAATAATCATCTAGAATTTGCCATTTTGTAAACAAAATGGGGTTTTCCATGGCCTAAAAACATGTTTTCCTTGGCTTAAATCCATGTTTAACATGGCCTGAAAAGTCAGGAGTATTCTTCCATTTGTTTAAAAATTGCAGATATACATGGGTGCATCCTGCCAATAGATATTATTTGGTATTTAATTAGCAATTCCATAAAATAAGTCAACCTATTTGTATGACCATCTCCCATTTTTCGTAATTCTTCTTTTGACTTACGGCGAAAGCCATGATAATCATAGAGCATTCCAACTTTTAATGTGACCTAGAAAACAGAGACACATCATTTCTGTATGGTCCCACATACATACATGAAGAGGTTGGATGCACATGTTTAATGGACGTGCCCAAAATGCAATGCCAAAAAAAAAAAAAAAAAAAAAAAACACAATTGAATTCAATATATGAATATATATGACAAACTGCTACTGGCTAATTAGACTGGAGTATTTCAAAAGCTTATAAAAAGTAGAATGGAACTTGCCATTGCTAAAAAGATGTTATTAAACATGGCCAGGAAGAAGAAGATGAATGCTCAAATATTGCCATCCCATATATCAGCCTTCTGTTTCTTCTCATCTCTCTTTCGCTCTGTAAGTGTGTAAAATAAAGAATATGAAAAATAAATTTTTAAAAATGAAACTAAATTCAAAGAAACAAGTACATGTCATATAATCAAAAGTCAGGGAATGTGTGATTAATAGATGACAGTGTTCTACGTAGAGACTTTTATGTTACACTTTAAGGATTTTTCTACAACTTCATGTTAAAATAATGCTTGACTTACATCATTCTCACCTTGATAATTATCGGTTAAGGTTTTAACTTTCACTAATTTGTCTTCATCTTCAATATATCAATTTTCAACATTACTAATCTCAAAATATGATTGAAACATGATATTTGACCAGGTGATTAGTGGACCAAATGGCAGCTTGACCAGATAAACATTAGAAAATAAAGGTCTAAAACTAGTAGTGTAAGGCAATTAAAGAATGAGACCTAATGATGATTGAATTGTAGACATTTGCACAGAAAGACACATTTAGTCATAGTTGAACCAGAGTCACAGGTTACAGAAAACCAGAGTATCATTTATCAAATTCT
This sequence comes from Lytechinus pictus, assembly GCF_037042905.1. Classification (NCBI taxonomy): domain Eukaryota; kingdom Metazoa; phylum Echinodermata; class Echinoidea; order Temnopleuroida; family Toxopneustidae; genus Lytechinus; species Lytechinus pictus. The sequence continues at coordinate 30,445,347 of NC_087256.1, read as the reverse complement.
CCTTAACAGTTTCCGCATTCCAATGTTCTGGCAAAATTAGTGACAGTCGCACAATATATTCATTCCAAGAGGGAAACATTTTTATTTTAGCTTACTCCCAATAATGACATTCAAATTCAAACTTGATATTCAATGAAACTAAACTTTAGGAATGGGATTGGATTGGCATGTTGTATTTCTTAATTTTATAATCCATATTCAATGATTTCCACCATAACAAATGTGGCTGGTGCCAAAACTTCAAGACATTCAAAGGTAAAAGACAGTAGTTGCAGCAAACAATTATTTCATGAGAAAGTATTTCAAATCAAGGTTAATCTAGATCTGGTACATTAATGTAAACTTATCTTTGTAAAGTCATAAAATCTTAGCTCAAAAATAGGATTTTTCACAGGGGGGGCAAAAAATTTGACAAGCAAAAAAAAAAAAAAAAGGGTCTTCAATCACAAATGAAGGATTTCGTATTAGAAAAAAATTTGACAAGCAAAAAAAAAAAAAAGAAAAAAAGAGCTTCAAGCTCGTCAGGAGGGGCAATAAAGGTCTTCAAGGGATACGTCCTTTGCATGGGTTGTGGCTCGTCAGGGGGGGCAGACTGCCCCCTCTGCCCTCCCCCCCGTAGGTACGTTAGTGTCACTCACACAGAAAGGATATGTGGGACAGTGTATTAATATTGATTCGAAAACTACCCGACATTTGATGGAATTCCGTGCTTATTTTGCTCATTTTTCAGCACTTACGCATTTTCTTCCGGAGCTATTTGGCACATTTTTTTGGTATAATCTTTATTTATACATACGAACACTTTGGTGGTACTATCATTGGATTCTGTTCAAACTCATTTTGAGATTGTTACCACAACTGGTATTTATCTTTAAGATAATGTAAGGAATAACACCAACTAGGATTAATCCAATTGGGATTAAAATCAATTGACGATGAATCCAACTTATAATCTCTAACCTTTTGCTTCCTTGAGTTTCTGTCTCTCAGCAGCCCTCTGCTCCTTGGTGACATTGCTCTTCACACCCAAGGCATTGGACACCATCCTCCGCGCTGCCAACGAACTGGTTTCCGGGCGTGGTCGGTACGGCTGGATAAATTCCACGGTGGCTTTGGCCTTCTGTTTGGATTGCTTAGAGGCAAGGCAGAGTGGGCGGGTCCGCAGCATGGGATTTTGAAGACAAAGGGCATCGGAAGCTGTTGAAGGAAGCAAGGACACAGATGTAGAAAGCGGTTTTACGAATATTCTTGAGCAAATGATTGATCTGCATGTAAATTCATCTCAGCATCATGTCATGTAGGTATTCGATTTTTGTTCAATACATACTTTTTACAATCTTCTCAGGAGCTTTCTACTTTATTCCATCAAATTATACAGCAAAGACTACTTTCCATGACATTATTGTTTCCTACATAACACATATTTTCTCAACCCATTTGAATTATTAGAATAAATGAATAATAATAACAACAAAAACAACAATACTGATAATAACAATAATAATAACATTCCTCTATTCAAAGGTTCTTATAACATCAGAACGATACAACATCGTTTAGCACTTTACAGATATACATGTATCATTACATCAGTCATTGTATTCTGGCTTGTCAGCTTACGATGTATGTACAATCTCCATTCCCTGGGGAGAATACCAGCCATGACTTGTAAAAATGCTCTAGCTGCTATTGAGCCAATGACATTGACATATCTAAAGATGAAATGCAAAAGCTTTGAAATTTCCTCACCACTTGTTAATTCCTCTTATTTCCCCTGGGAAAAGGACTGAAAATAATTTAGTTTGGAGATTTTTTTTCTGATACCATTAACAATCATTGATCAGTAGAGGGAAGTATTCTTTGTTGAAAACGGGAGTGGTTAATGGCGGATCCGGGGGGGGGGGGGGGGGACAAAGTCGGCCCGTGTCCCCCTCCCCCCTTTTAGAGAGGCACAATAAAAATCTGTAATGTAAAAATGCCGTTAAAATAGAATCCCCCCCCCCCTTTGAAAGTGAAGACATTTTTTTTTTGCTAGTTGCGGCCCCCCTCTTTTAGAAAATCCTGGATCCACCCTTGAATGTACTCACCTACTTGTGCTGATGCAAATACAATCAAGGCATGAGTGTCATCAACCCATTTGATGTCAAATCCTTTACTCCTAGAATGAAATCACAAAAGATAGTTTGAATCTGTCACAGACCTTTGAAATTTACCATCATGTATTTTCAGGGTTCCCAACTTTTCAAGAAAACAAAATTCCCTAATTTTTCCCTGATGAAGTTCAAAAATTCCCTGATAATTATTTAAACCCATTCACAGTTTTGCATGTTTTTTAAGTTGTTGCAGTGAATTACATGTATTTTCAGTGTAAAAACAATAATGTAAAACTAATTAGTACCACCATAACCAGTCATTCAATGGATGTTGTTTTGATATGCAACAAAATATAACAGAGTCTGACTGACTATCGTGCTTTCGACTTTTGGGCTGATCAAAATTCCCTGATTTTTCCCTCATTTGAGACATTTTCCCCTGATTTGAGGTATATTTTTATCAAATTCCCTGATTTTTCCCTGACTGGAAAAAAGTAAAATAATTTTCCCTGATGGACTGGGAACCACGATTTTACAAAAATATATTTATGTGATTTCATACGAGGTGAGATGGTCAGATTTTCATAATATACATTTACTGCCTGGAAACAGAAATAATATAATTATACATGTATGTACTGTGAATCTTGTATTACGCACATACAAGAGATAATGTTCTTCAATTGTGTGGATGCAATGTCATAGAGTTGAACTTTATTTTGATGTTTGACATACCAAACATTACATTACTTTAAATACTCGCAAGGATGAAACAGAAAGGCAGTTTAATAAAAAAATACATTCCTAACAAAACAAACCAACAATGGAATGGCAACCTACAGAAATTCAAACTTTGTAATCAGAATGAAAAACATCACCTAAATCTGTAAGGAGAGCATTACTTACTTGAATGCATTGAACGACATAACTAGATCTTCCATCTTGAATTCGGCAGGAAAGTCATATGCTTCTACAACATGCTCCAATTCTGTTAAAACAAAAATTAATAATTATTAAATAAATATAGATAAACCTTGGATCAGGGCAACCCACAGGCCTCCACATCTTAAAGGGGAATGAAACCTTTGGAATAATTAGACTTGTGTCGAAACAGAAAAATCAAAGAAACAGATCAACGAAAGTTTCAGAAAAATCGGACAAACAATGACAAAGTTATGAGCATTTCAATATTGCAATCACTATTGCTATGGAGATCCTCCTATTGGCAATGCGACAAGGATGTGTGATGTCACATGTGAACAACTTTTCCTTTGATGGACTATAAAATACCCCCACAATGTATCTTTTTGCTTTTTCTTATGGTGATACAAACTCTTTATCCATGATGTATTCTTTAAAAATCTCTATTACATGCCCTCCTATAGAAAGAACACATGATCTACTGATAGATGTGATGAAAGAGGCAATTTAAATGAAATATATACTAAAGTAATGGGGAGAGTTGTTCGCAAGTGACATCACACATCTTTGTCGCATTGCCAATGTGAGGATCTCCATAGCATTAGTGATTGCAATATTCAAATGCTCATAACTCTCTCATTATTTGTCCAATTTTTCTCAAACTTTCGTTAATCTGTTTCTTTGATTTTTCTGCTTACATACAAGCTATGTTGTTCTTAAGATTTCATTCTCCTTTAAGTCCTCTCCATGCTTCATCAACTGTTTGTTCATCTATTGCCTAGCTACATCCTTAAAGTCAAGTCATGCCATGTGGCTATATATATCTCCTGAGCACCCTCTGCTCCTAACCTGACTGACTGCAATGGAATCTGTACATTATTTTACTCATCTAGTCCTAGAGTATTGTGCTGATGATCTCCAACCATAGAGAATGAGGAAGAAGATGAAGAAGAGGAGGAGGGGGAGGAGGATGAGGAGGAGGAAGAAGAAGAAGAGGAAGAGGAAGAAGAAGAAGAAGAAGAAAAGAAGAAAAGAGGAAGAAAAAGAGGTAGAGGCACAAGAGAAAGAGAAAGGAGTTTGCAAAAGTGTGAAAGGGATGATATCTTTGCCATATAAACTTATATAGCCTGAGAAGGTATGGGTTCACGATAATGAAAAGTGTTCATGGTAGAATGTATGGTAGATTTGTGAGCTTTGTTACAGGTTTATGCATTAATTCCCATGTGGATGAATGTGAATATGTCATGTAGCTTAATATCATATATGACATAGATATTAAAAAAAAAACATAAGTATACATGTACATCAGTACATGTACATATATTTCAAATTGCAATGCATGTTTGACTACTTAGTTGACAATGTCAGAGTTGACTACAAGCAACAACTAACATTTCAAAATACTACATACAAGTTCTAATAAGTTACAATGGTTATTTGTAAGTATTTTGCTTTAGGTTGGCTTGATAAAAATAAATACTCAGAAGTAAATTCAATACGAGTTTAAGCATTAATTTTGCTTAGCCAAGTAATATGCTAAGTAAAATACTTACTTAAACCATACTTTCAACGGAATACCAGCCCAGCATTATATACATGCCATATACTCTGTATTATAGAGTACCAAAGTGATGATGTCACAAAAATCTTTTTTTTTAGTGTTTCATCGTTTTTGATACCATATTTTGGTAGAGCATGATGAAAAACCCCCACTACCAAATTTGGGTGGAATCGGCCCATGAGGGCCTCAGATATGACCTCATGAATACATACTTAGCCCCATTGAAGTCAGTGTATTATTGGCCTGGTTCTAAATGTTAGGAACCAGTCCTTCAATGGGTCTAATTATGTATTCATGAGGTAATATCTTGGGGCCCCATTGACCGATTCCCAACAAATTTGGGTCGTCTGGGTTTTTCATCATGCTCTACCTAAATATGGTATAAAAAACGCTGACATGCAAAAAGTGAAAATCGACGACGTCATACTTCTGTACTCTATTACTCACTTGTGTAATCAGTAGTGTCTTTGGGTGAGAAATTGAAGTAATCGTGCACTGGTTCTTTGACCGATACCGATACTCCACCAACAGCATCTGTTATCTAGAATGGAACGATAACAACAAACATGATTTACTATGGAATGGGTTCAGAAAATACTGTTATTTTAACAGATAATTACATTTACCAATGGTTATGGCATAGTCAGTAATCACTGTTTCATCTTAAATTCTTAATCATTTATGAGACACATGTGGTATTAGATTCATTTGAAGTGTGATAAAAATTGATACAGAATAAATAAATGAGAGCAAGTCGAACAAAGACTTCCAAGAAAGGATGGACATGGTCTCATATAATTTGACGTTTTGACCCTTAGATGACCTTTGACCCCATCATTCTCATGGGTTCACATGTCATATTACCCAAGGATAATTATGTACCAAGTATGAACATAACTGATGCAGAAATAAAGAAATGAGAGCAAGTTAAACAAAAACTTTTACGTTGTGAAACAGACCAACAGGAAAAGTTATCACAACTTCTTTGCCGAACTTCATTCAGGAGAGACAAAAAAGACTTTGTCAAAATCATGACTCACACAATCTTAATAATCAAGTCTACTACATGTAACTGCTGCAAGAGCCCTGTAGATCCCTAGATTCCCAAATCTCAACATCTTTGTTTGTGTTTAAGACATGTGCAACAGTGGAAAATACAACTTGATCAGAAAAAAAGTGTTATTTCATGTTACAAAACAATGAACATGAAAACTGATCAAACAGAAGTTGTCAACAAAAAGTAGAACGAATGCAGCTTTCTACATACATGGTCATGTTCAAAAGAGACTTGAATATGAAAACAACAAAGACTTCTTGGGTTGCATAATATTGCATATTTGGGACTATTCGATTACAGCCAGCTGTAAGACCAACAATATGTTGATGTATCATCTCCATGGACTAAATGTCAAATATTGTAAATAACATACCCTTTTTTTAAAGAATAGAGATGAAGAGAATTAATATAAATTAATGATTACATTTTTATGACCCTTTCTCTGGGAGGTTGGTGAGTTGAGAAGTTGGCAAGTAGGATTGAAAGAATTGGAAATAATGCCAGTAATTTATAGCATTTCAACACAAATTTCTTGTCTAAAACACATTAAAACCTCAACTGTTTAATTCATCATGAAAGGTGATACATAATGGACCCAATATTGTCCATTCATTGTAAGTTTCAATGTAATATTTTTATATTTTCATCATATCTTACAGCGCTACCCTCATCCTACCTCTTTGATTTCATCATCCTTTAAGCTGTTCCCTTCCTCATCAAACATGGCATCCCAGGAATCTTCCTCTTCTTCTCCATCATCTCCTTTCTTCACCTCCTCTTTCCCTCCTTCACTTTCCATCGTCCGTATTTCCGCTGATTTATCTGTTCTTGACCCACTACTGTCATCACCACTGCCACACACATCCGTTGATTCCAAACGTGCGGCATCTTCAGCCATTATTCTCTGGTTAGGCAAGGGGCTTTGGTCTTGTGCTGCTACAACGTTGCAGAGTTCACTTTCAGACTGTCCAACTGTAGTCTGGTCGTCAACAAAATTTCTGTCAATATCTTTCACACAACTATCACACAATGTATCCTGAGGTTGTTCTTGTTGAGGATCAACGGCTACACTGTCCAGTGACTCCTTCCGGATACCTTCTATGCTCCTTTCCTGGACAATCTCGGGACAACGTGGGACATTCAATGCCACATCACAATGGCTCTCCCTACATTCACTCACTGATGCAACAGTTGTTTCTTTAGCTCCTAGACTGGTGCACACTGACTTTGTTGTGTTTGAGGAAGGTGGCACGCACTGATCAATATCACGGTCTACAAGCTGATCACTGACTGATGTATTCTCTTGCTCAGTAGGCGAGATGCAGAGGTCATCAATAAATTGTGTCTTTGAGCTTACAGATATATCTGATTCTACTGTTGTATCTCTAACAGTGACACTATCTTCAGATTGACTATAGCAATCATCAATTGAAGGTTTTTCTGACTGTTGATGAGCAGGCTTCTTTGTTTCAATATCCTGTTTTGCAGACTGTAGATTTTCAGGGGATGCGTTGTTGGTTTGCCGCCCTCTCCTGGGGACATAAAGCTGCTGATCAGGTCGTCTTGCCCTTTTCCTGCAAATGTACAAAGAAAACAAGAATACAGTATAAAATATTATCATCTCCATCATCAACATACAGAAAGAATTCATATCTATCTCATTTATGCTAACCTTCTATTAGGAAACAACAGTCACATTTTGAAAGGAATAACTAGCAAATGAAATAAAGGAGGCAATCAAAGACGGATTAAGCTATAAGACCTATATTTTTAAACTGAATTAAATAAGAAAATACCTGGATCAGGAGTTCATGAATCGTTCATGGCCACATGGAATTAATATTATTTCAGAACTGCACTTTCTTGCACTGAATATTTTTTAGGCATTTCATAGAATGGATAGATTTTTACATAAGATACAATAATAGAGCTGGCAACATCACATTGATGATATCATTCATACTTTTATGTCAGGTCAAACTTACGTAGTGCGGTCCCTTGGAGTGGCTCTCTTCCTAGGCGTGGCAGAGGTACTCTCCTCCTGATGGTCCTTGAGGTCAGAGGTCAAACCTCCAGGGGTCTGTTGACCCCGCCCCCTAGAAACTGCGATGGAAGGTGAGCTCTTCCGGGTCAGGGATAAAACACTGTTATCCTCAGGACTGTTTGGCATAATCCTGGAAGAAAAATCAAGAGGGTGAAGATTTCAAATATGTGTGAAGATCTTGGGAACGTTTAATGACAGGATTTATTTATTTATTTTAGTAATTCATTTATTTATTTGTTTGTTTGTTTCTGCATGTCATGACAATGTACACAGTGTGACCATCACAAAAGTAAATACATTACTTTTTACATAAAAAAGATGATCATTTACATAACTGATTATACCAAGGTTGCAGACATGCAGTGGTATGACAATATAAGCAGATGCTTGAGCCATTGTCACACCTTTGGAAATATAAAATACATACATGTATAAAACAAAATACCAAGAAAGTAAAAACCAAACTACAGGTAACTGATGATTACAAACATAAAATCAAACAAATCATTATGTTCCACAACTATAAATACAAGTATTTACAAGAAGTGTGTGAGGCGTAATAATGATTTAAATTATAGTAATCTTTAAGTTTCAAACATACAGTACAACAATTAGTGATCTTATGGAATTACATCTTTAAGACAAGTGTGTGTTTAACCACACTTTTGAAGAAATGTTTTATAATAATGTATTTTAACTTGTTCCTTTCATTTTCTTTTCCCTTTTTTTCTTGGTCATGGAACTCCATTAGGGGAGGGGGGGAGAAGAGCCCACATACCCCATCTGTACTATGCCAGTGTAACTTACCTATAAACTTTGGGGCATATGACAGTGCGTCTGTTGTCCCCTTGGCTGATACTGAAGCTACACAGATCAGGAAACTCCTGGGTAGTACTATGGATCAACAGCCGATAGTAGCTTGTAACAGGGGGAAATACCAGGACCTGTAGAGGTGAAAGTCTACGGGAGGGAATTAGGAGGAGCAAAGATTAATGACAATGATGTGTAGTTGTAAGCTTCAATCTCCTCAAACAGTCTGTTTCATATCATGTTTGAAGGTTTGCATGGTGGTATATAAGCAATCGCGGAAGAGGTTTATGGTACACCATAAGTCCTGGAAGGACCGAGATAAGAAACGTGGATGTAATTGTCTGTCTTCAGGACAGTCAACCTGCCCAAAAACGTCAAGTCTACTCCTGCTACTGCTCTATTCGCCAACTCAAGCCAGCCTTCTCACACCTACTCAAGCCTGCATACATGTACTAACGAGCTTTCCACTCCTTCTGGTTTACGGTCCTGTTAAGGACTACACTCATTTTCGAAAAGAATACTCTACTTTAAACCTCCACTTTCTCGCCTTACCAATTCACCCCCAATTCTATGTACACTTTTCTTATCTCAGTCCCTCCAGTCTGTTTAATATCATATCTATCATGAAAAGGAACATGTAGGCCAAAGCACAATGAATTGGCTCATTGCATGTAATATGATTAAATATTTTTACCGGTACTCGTGCAATTGAGCGAATTATGGAAGTTAAGTACAAAGCGACATCTTAAGCTGTAACCAAGAGAACAAGTCTGTCACAAAACTTGTACAATGGCAATGCACATATTTTGCTAGAGCGCATATAACATTAAATTATAACACAAATCTACTTGGGGAATTGTCATGTAATATGTCAGATTTCATTTGCGTGAGGTGTATCCCTACCTGCATTTTATCATTTGATATATATGCATTGGCTAAATGGCCTGTTTTCCTTCAGCAAGAAATTTACCCATATTATGCTGCACCCAGGTGGGGGGGAATGGGTACCAGGTAGGAATTTATTCCTTGAAACGCAGTACGCATAGCAGCTGCTCGGCTAAAGCCAGGTAATTAAAATGCTGCATTAATGTAGAGCGTTTCTTAAGTGTTAAGCGCTATATAAGCAAGTATATTATTATTAAGTATAGAGCTCTACAACTGGTGAACGGTTTGTAAGTAGGCCTCTATGTAGGTATTCTCCCCACCCCCCCCCCTCCTCCTCATCCTACTTCTTTTTCTCCTCTTAGTTCAAACTCTTATTTTCTACCTTTATTTTCATTTTCTTCTCTTTCTTCTTATTATCATTTTCCTCCTCTTAGCCAACATTCTTATTTTCTACCTTTATATTCTTCTTCTTTCTTTCTTTTTTTTCTTCTTCTATTTCTTCCTCCTCCTCTTCTTCTCCTTATTTTCTTCTTCCTCTTCTCCTTCTTCTCGATTCTCCCTCCTCTTAACATGCTTAACTCAGATTCTTATTTTCTACCTTTATTTTCTTTCTTTGTTTTCCCATACCCATTGTTCTTCTCTTCTTGTTCTTTTCATCTGCTTTCTATAAATCATATTCAAGCTCTTTTATTTAATTAACTTTAAAAAATCAACCAAATAATTTGTAGATCTAGTAACATTTATTATGATTGATTGATTATAAACCATGACCATGTAAACTAAACCAGAACTTCAGACAGAAGTCATTCAAAAACATTACAACACCTTCCTTAAACAAGCTCCAACTGCATCTGTGCCCATGTGTTAAAAAAAGAAAGCATAATCAACCATAAACGTTGTCATATCAAATATATTTTCAAACTCCTTTGCAAAACTTACCCAAACTTAAGCATGCGGGACTACAATTTACGATATCCTGCACACAACGATTCGCGCTGCCTTAACCTTGGCAACTCTCCGACCCCTCGGCAGCAGCCGACCCGCCGCGAACGCCCAGCTGCCGCCCCATATATCTACGCATGTATCTGCCACTGTAAATCACAAACACATCATCAGACATCATCACCGTCCACATACATCTGTAGCTGTACTTGCCTCGATTTCGTTGTTGTTGGTTCACTAAAATCCCTCAAATATCTGGAAATATCCTCATGGATCAGATCACAGAAACTACTATCATTGCCAGACAGGTATCTACCGTCTAAAAAGTGCGCCAGTTTGAGTGGTTTTCAAATGTTGACGTAAATTTGTGCCGCTCGATCGAATACGTTATACACGTACACCTGCTGCACGTCTGTACTGTTCATGGGTTTTGGTTTTGTATACGGTACCGGTAAGCATTATTTCGTGGCGCCTCGCCTCATCAAGCAAGATCCTCGAATCTTCATAGATTCGATTAACCTACTGGAATTTAAATGTAATGTTCGATAAGGTGCATGCATGGATTGATGGTGTATGTGGATTAGACATACTCCCCTTATACATTATTAATGTAAGATATTCTTTTAATATAGTATTTACTCCCGTTTTAAGCGCTCTTGACGAAAATTTATTGGTGTTATAGGTTGAGATGCATCCCACGTCATCTGACAGCTATACAGCGTCGATGATGAGATGGAGTTTTGTGTGTTGATGTTTTCCGTGAATGTCAAGGAGAGGCTCATGTTTGGTATAATAAAGCATGTCTTGTATTGCAATGGTTTTGCACAGAGAGTATATCTACATGTATATGGTTCAGGGGTACAGCCTGTATTTTCATGATTGATTGATTGATTGATTGATTGATTGATTGATTGAGTGAGTGAGTGAGTAAGTGAGTGATTGAGTGATTGATTGGTTAATTGATTTTACTAATTCACTTCTGTTACATTAATCTAATTTTATAAACATATATGATATAACTGACAGCCGATACACCCCCCTCCCCCTATAGGCCTAAGTTGTCAGACGGAACACTTGGAGTCAGTTAATTAGTTTTTACTCGTTTTTTTAGTGAGACTATATAGGCGCCGCTTTTCCGCGGCGGCGGCGTCAACACCAAATCTTAACCGAAGGTTAAGTTTTTGAAATGACAGCATACCTTAGAAAGTATATGGACCTAGTTAATGAAACTTGGTCATAAGGTTAATCAAGTATTACTGAACATCCTGCCTGAGTTTCATGTCACATGACTAAGGTCAAAGGTCATTTAGGGTCAATGAACTTAGACCATGTTGGGGGAATCAACATCAAAATCTTAACCTAAGGTTAAGTTTTTGAAATGTCATCATAACTTAAAAGATATATGGACCTAGTTCATGAAACTTAGACATTTATAAGAATCAAGTATCACTGAACATCCTGCATGAGTTTCACGTCACATGATCAAGGTCAAAGGTCATTTAGGGTCAATGAACTTTGGCCAAATGGGAGTATCTGTTGAATTACCATCATAACTTTGAAAGTTTATGGATCTGATTCATGAAACTTAGACATAATAGTAATCAAGTATCACTGAACATCCTGCGCAAGTTTCAGGTCACATGATTAAGGTCAAAGGTCATGTAAGGTCAATGAACTTTGGCCATGTTGGGGGTATTTGTTGAATTACCATCATATCTCTGTAAGTGTATTGGTCTAGTTCATAAAACGTGGACATAAGAGTTACCAAGTATCACTGAACATCTTGTGCGAGTTATAGTAGTTTTCAAAGTCAGCACTGCTGCTATATTGAATCGCGTGATGCAGGTGAGACCGCCAGAGGCATTCCACTTGTTTAAAGTGAACATTTATTTGTCATCAGGTTGTTTGTCATAGTTATTGCTGGATACGCTAGTGATATGGTTTTGTGTATTTTTCATTAATATAAGTTGTTTATTAAATTTGATTTATTATTTTGTTGATAACATGTAAATTGGATATCACTAAACGTGACAAGTTTTTCGTAAGTTTGCTATAAAATGACCCTTCAACGTATTAATCATTTTTATCGTTGTGGTTAGTGTAATTTTCAATGTATCTCTTCAGACCGGGCTAATACCAAATGAATGGAAGACTGCTAAAGTCACACCTATATACAAAAGTGGTGATAACCAGGATCCAAATAATTATCGTCCGATATCTATTATTCCCATCATAACTTAGGTTCTTGAAAGAGTGGTTCATGATCAACTCCATGCCCATTTTAGTGATAATGATCTGCTTGTAAAACAGCAATCTGGTTTTAGGAAAAACCATTCAACGAATACCGTACTTACCTATATTTTCTGATTATCTTCTGAAGCAAATAAACCATGGCCGTCTAACAGGTGTCGTGTATCTTGACCTAAAAAGGGCCTTTGACTCTGTCAGTCATGAATTGTTGCTAAAGAAACTTCCCTTCTATGGTGTTAAAGGCAGAGAGCTTACCTGGATTCAATCATACTTATCTGGAAGAACCCAACCTACAATTTTGTCAAAGGAACCTTGTCTGACATTACTAATGTCAAGACAGGTGTTCCGCAAGGTTCGATTATCGGACCTCTGTTGTCTTTAGTTATGGTGAATGATTTACCCAGCATTCTAGATAAATGTCACATTATGATGTATGCTGATGACACTATACTGTATCATAGTGCTCACAATATCAATGATATTGAATTAGTATTAAACAAAGAGCTTGAACTTGTGAATAAATGGCTGACATAAAACCATCTGAGGCTAAATTTTTCTAAAACGCAATACATGATTTTTGGATCCCCCAGGAAACTACCAACCTGTGATGATATTAACCTAGTTGTTAAAAACCATGTGCTTGAAAGAGTCAATAACTATAAATATCTAGGTGTATGGATAGATGATACCATGACTTGGCAAAAGAATGTAGAAGAATCAATGAAGAAGATTGGCTCACGGATAGATCTCCTCAGTAGGCTCAGAAAATACCTCACGATTGACAGTTCAAAAGTCTTTGCTAATTCACTTATATTACCATATACTTTGATTACTGTAGTAATTCTTGGAGCATGTGTGCACAGTATCTTAAGGATGACTTAATAAGACAGCATAAGAAAATGGCCCGTCTAATTCTAAAATTTGATTGTTCTACATCTATTGAAAAGGTGCTCCATAGACTCAAATGGGTTTCGATTGAAGAAAGGTGGAAATACCATAAATGTAAAACAATTTACACTATCCTTAACGGGGAAGCGCCAATATATCTCTCTGAACTCGTAGTAAGATCTAGTAATGTCCACTCGTACAGAACTAGAAACTACCATTCTTTGGAATCAGCTGGATAGTGGTACCCGAAGTACAGTTTCGAGGCAATCCTTCGCTACATCCTATTGGAGAGCGAGAAACTGCTAAATTAAAAATAACTACCCCTATCTGACTGCTTCCAGGGACGAGCAATCAAGTAAACAGAAAATTAATCAGTAAACATAATTATGATCATAGGGAATATATACTTATATGGATTTGCATATGCACAATATATATGTTGACTTTTGTTCTACATACACCATGTACATGTATTTCAGTATGTCTGTTTGTATGTCCTGCAGGTTTCTTGTCTCTTTCAACATATTTTCTTCCTTGTTTAATACTTTTTCATTGTTTGTATTTATCATATGTATGTATTTGTTACTTGTATGCAGGCCCCCAAGAAAAACAGTGCTTAGTTCACTGATGGGGTTACCCTGGGTAAACAAAACGAAATAAATAACATTTTGCCTCAAAAACGAAACCCGATATCTTCGTCCAAATAAAAGTCCATTTTCAAATTCATTGAACATTCAATCCACTTTTAATAGTGTAAACGTTCCTTTGACAAAAAACAACAACATGATTTTGTTTGAATAAGATATCAATGCAATAACAATACACATTTGTATATACTACCGAAGTGGACACAAAGACGAAAAGTTATTAGAACTAGACCCCAAAAAAGTCGGAATATGATGAGCAAGATCACAGAGGGATCATAATTAGCCAATGTTGAGGTTTAAAGATTATTTCATGCGCACCTCAATAGGCATATAATAATGCAACATTTTCTGTTTAATTATTTTCTTATTTTCTTGTGCCATTTTATATGCCATTTCTTATGAAAATGGAAATAAATGAATTCAATGGAAATCCAGGTTGAGCACTAGCGTAGAACATGAACATTATTATTGTGAAAAATAATTTACATTCTCATCACGTTCAGCTGCTGAAGTGGGAGCAAGTCAATTTGAATGGAATATTCACGTGTCATATTGGTCATATTAAATTTGTGAGTCTCAAAATGATTGCACGATTCACCCCGGGATTCACTTAGCCATTTCATTCTCGAGAAAAAATGTTTGAGGAAAGCATGACTTCCCAGCCGTTTGGGACTAAATTGCTGATATTCAATTCCACTTCAATTTTGATAAATGCATTCCTCCTACTGTCTGCTTCTTATATACTGCCGTTGCCACAGCCATAGTTTAATCGCTCTCTGCTGCGTCTACTGCTAATTGTATGTGCCATTATTATATAAAATTGAATGATATTACCATTATTGTTATTGTTGTTCTTATCTGATTATTTTTATTATTACCATGATTACGATTATCATTCTTATTGTTATTAGTGTAGTTACTATTATTACTCGAAGTAGGGCAATTCCATAAAATATGTAGCTCCGACCCCCGATATATGAGACCTTCATGTCCCTAATTTCTTGTTCTTTTGACAGTCTGTAATTAGTCTGCAGGCACAGACCCTGATTGGAACTTTGATCAATAAGTGTGCCTCCACGCAAAGACTAGCACATACAAAACTTGCTGTTCCTGAGCGAGAGAGCCTTCAGTACACAAGGCATGAGTAGGCTGCACATTCAGACCCTTAACTCGAGTGAAGGGTTTGCCCAGCAGACTAGTCTGTAATGTTCTCAAAGGACCATGACTTGGTCAGTTTATGAAGTGAAGTAAAACTTTAGAAAAATGAGGATCGGACGTACAAAAAGGTTTATCATTTTATGGAATTGCTCAGTAGTGTATTAGTAGCAGTAGGCCTAGTAGTAGTTGTACTTAGTGTTAACATTATTATTGTTATGGTTATGATGATGATGATAATTTTATATCATCCATAACATTATCATTATGATCATAGTTTTGTTATGATCCTTAGTATTGTCATTTGTTTTTGTTGCTATCTTTTATTCTAAAATTGATATTTCACTTGATTGCCATTGTTGTTCTATACCCCTGGAAAATATATGCACATAATTTAATTTCATAATTGTAACTGCCTCATGCCTCACTGAGGGGTACCTAGCTACTATCTACTGCATATCGTGTTATGATTGACAGGAAAAATGTTATCATACTGGATTAGGGTTTTCCATTACATTAAGCCGGCTTGCATGCACAAGAATGTTTACATTGTGTCACGCACACTGTGCATATCCGTTGGCGGGAAACTGATATCATTTTGCAAGCCTCATCCCGATTCGGTTTGTTTTTATTTTGTGTGTGTGTTAAAGGATCTGTTTGGTATTTTCGAGAACTAAAATATTATCATTATGATCATGAGAATATCTTTGACATTGATGTAGAAAAATGTCATTCATGGCCTAAACCCCCTATCCATCATCAGGCTTCGTGATTAAGTTAGTGTGTGAGGCGTATGTGTGTGTGTGTGTGTCAGTGTGCCTTTCTACCCCAGTATTCATTTATGTTTATATGTGAACCAAGAATGTTTACATTGTGTCACGCACACTGTGCATATCACTACAAAGTTTATTGTTCATATTTCAAGTATTTAAATGGGATGCTACCAAATTCATTTCAAAATGTTTATACTTTGAATAAAACTATTTATGATTACCCCACCCGTAATTCTTCTAATTTACATTTAGTCAATCCAAAACTACGTATTGCCCAGAGATCCGTTAGACATCATGGTCCTGACCTTTGGAATCCTCTCCCAGACTCAATTAAATTATTTTGCTCCCTACACTCATTCAAAGCTAAAGTTAAGGTCATGTTACTATCGGAATATGTAAAGTAAACTTTCTTGTGTCATAATCGTGTTCTATTATTCCTTTTCCATCATCATTATCATTATTTCCACCACCACCACCGTCACCACTATCACCACCACCACCATCATCATCATCACCATCATCGTTATCATTATCATCATCATCACCATCATCGCTTTCATCATCATCATCATCATTTATCATTATCGGTTTTTTTTCTTGATTATATATTATATCAAGTGTTGGCTTGTTAGATTTTTTTCTTCTCTTTTTTATATTATACTTAATTGATACTTTAATAATTCGTCATTATCCATTCTGCTCATAATATGATTATATGGTTAATATATGTTTCGGTTTGTCATATTTTCAAGCATTTTTTGTGTGCTTACAATGGCAATCCATCTTCTGCTATTAATTTTATGCTAAATGATATTTGCGTGATTTATTGTCAATATATATTTGTTGTATCTATGTTATACTAAATTTTTATGTAGAAGAAAAATCAAATCAAATCAAAACCAGCCACCAGGTCATCACTGGGTCAAGGTTAAAGGTCAATTCAGGTCAATTTACTTAGTAAGTTATAAATGATATCTGATAAATATATTTAAAAAGTTTTTGATAAAATTTATGTTTAAACCTATTTGACATGTTTGAATAATATCACAAATCACATAAGATTGACAGAATTTTACCAGAACAAGGTCAAAGGTCAATTGAGGTCAGTTCATTGTGATTAACATATTTCTTTCATTATGTAAGAAGGATCATTTTGGTCAATTCTAATGAAACTTGTATATGGGATAGCTAGATCTATCTGAATATAAATAAATTACAATGAAAGTGCATTTGCCAACTGAAGGTCAATGGTCATTGGAGGTCAGTGAATTCAGTCTATTAATCATACAGAATATCAAAAATAATGAATAAAATTTAAGATCACTCGATCAAGGTGAAAGGTCGTTTTATTTTAAAAAAAAAGCTCGGATACAAACTGTTGTTTCCTTCTCATTTCAAAAGTAAGTAATCATACCCATTCATATTTTTCATGTGTACAGTAGGCCTATATAAGCATGTTTTCACGTTAAAAATAATTATCCAATATCTATATTAATATTTAGAGCACTATGGGAAATCTAAGGGTATATACCAACATATTCTAAGACAAATAAGAGGGACATTGAGGCTGGTCAACAGGCCCGGTCAACAGGGCATCAAGGATCGGGACCACAAAGCTAGGGGTTGGGGCAACTGCCCCAAGCTGATTGAATTCGTTGAAATCTGAGAAAATATAAACATCAACAAAACAGCATCTTTACCATTATTTATGCTTTTCAGTGATGCCATGAATAATTATCTATTCCCCTTTTGCCCTGAAATTACACCCTTTCACAGAGAGTTCATCACCGGGAAACATCGGGTTGCACGGGTGATGAATACTTAATGGAGCAGAGAGAAAATCTGGTCGTGCCGATGACTACATGAATAATCCAGCCATTAGGTGCACGAACACGGTCCTGCTATCATGGCGAGTGATTCCACGAGCTGCTTGCTCGCCGTCATTATCCTGTCCGTTGTCGGGAGCGGCGTGGCGTCCGCCTGCAAGTGTGTGGATCCCCCGACGGTGTGCACGGGCAATTTCGGTAAGATACATTTTCAAGTGGTGATCGTCATCAGCATGGTATACTATAAGGTGATATTAGGAGAGCAATGGCTTGCAGATATATCGTGTGCATGTGTCAGAGATAAGCTTCATGGCTGTTAATATTACTTGTTCAGTTGTGTTATTTCTTGGTCTTGTCATCAAACCTCTCCCGCCCTTATTTCTTTCCGAAGCATATTTTCCTCAAATACCATTTTATTTCAGGGTCGATGCAACCATGGACCTATAGGTCCATGATGCAACGTTGGCAAGTGTTTAAAAATGCTTATTTGGCCTATTTATCCTTCGATGATTATTCTATTGTGATTGTTTTTTTTTTTTATGTGATTATATTATTTTAGCACAAAGCACTTCAAGCGTATATAGGGTAGCCAGCTGTATGGGGGCAGATGCCCCCAACAAAATGTCGAACGTGGAAAATCATAATTAAGAGACATGTCTGGGTTGATAACCATTTATGAATCTTAATTCTGTTCAAAAGAATTTCTATTGCAACTTTTGTTCGAAACAGAAATGTATGAGCCTGTCAGTGGCCCCACCAAGCCACAATGTCTTGGGAAATAATTAGCGATTAAATATTTTATAAGGATGGTTATAGAGTCTCATTGAAGATGATGTATGACCCCGGGGTATGACATTGGAGGATGTAGCAGCCTATATACTTTACCTGTCCAATTTTATTTCCAGCGAAACTAGCTCAAGGAGTCGTTGTGCATAATAATGTTGATTTGTATAGGTTTGCTTACGACCCCCGAAGCTGCCTTCCCCCCCCCCCCAAAAAAAAAAAAAAGAGAGAGAAATTTACGATGAATGTTTGTTTGTTGTCCCGTCAAGTAGATTTTACATGATTTGATTATTACATAATAAAAACAAATTTGCCAGGCCACCTGTTCCCCTGCTCCCTCCCTCTTTAAAATCAGAATAAGGTAACGGTTCTATACACCTACCGCTGAGTGAGGATTAAAACTCCACTAATACATGTAATACGGGTGACATTTTGTACCCCTCTCCCCCTAATAACGGGGTTTGTCCAGGGCCAAGAAACTATTTTTGGAATAGGATGTTAACTGTCGAAGTTTGATGCTCATAAAGTCTGTATCTTTTCGCCAACCCCGTCGCACAAAACGGATCTATTCTTAAATTAAACAATGAATGATTGTAACCTTTCCGCCAAGTCGGATAAGAGGTGTGCGAATTTGAACAGCTTCCACCGCACATTCCCTTCGGAACCAAGTCTGAGGCCTGCCCCTCCCCCCCCCCCCCCCTCGAGCAGAGGATGCCTCATCCTTCAAATATCCATGGATGTGCACTGAATGATAATGACCCCATACTCAACAGGCAACGTTTTCCCGCCATAATGTAAGTGCCCCGGGCCTCCGTCATTATAACTGTCACTACAAATTCTTCTTTTCACCAATTATTGTTATCTTTATTTGCTTGCTATTTACGGCTGTCACATTCCTACCTCATAATATTTTAGATTTGCTTGAGTTGAATATGTTTAAAGCTCAAGTCCACCCCGGAAAAACGTTGATTTGAAGAAAAAGAGAAAAATCAAAAAAGTATAACACTAAAAATTTCATCAAAATCGGATGTAAAATAAGAAAGTTATGACATTTTAAAAGTTTCGCCTAAAGTTTCGCCTATTTTTCACAAAACAGTTATTTGCACAACTCAGTGATAAGCAAATGAGAGAGTCGCTGATGTCCCTCACTCACTATTTATTTTGTTTTTTATTGTTTGAATTATACAATATTTCGAATTTTACATATTTGACAATTATGGACCCTCATGTTAGAACAAAAAATGTTCAAACAATGATAATTACACATGTTCAGGAAGGAATAAAACTTATTTCACTTGACGAGGAGAAAATTTGAATATTTCATATTCCATGTAATGAAATACAAAAGAAATAGTGAGTGGATGATGTCATCAGTCTCCTCATTTGCATACTGACCACGATGTGAATATAACTATTACGTGAAATTAAGCAAAAACTTTAACATGTCATAACTTTCTTATTTTACATCTGATTTTGATGAAATTTTCAGTGTTATGTTTGTTGGATTTTTCTCTTTTTGTTTAAATCAACATTTAATTTGGGTGGACTTGTCCTTTAATCATTGTTGTTACAATTTATTCCATTGGGGTGAGTTTATTTTTTGTAGGATATAGTATGTTTTCCTTTGCTTTATCTCAATGATGTTTTTAAGGGTTTTTCGATTCTGCTTTTTGTGAATTTTGATGAAGTTTAATGTCCCCTCCCTTTGTTTCCCACTTTTTATATAGTGTTTCCATTTTATATTTCAACAATTTCTTATTTTATTTCCTTTGTATGATTTGCTGTTTTGTATTCTTATTTGATTTCATAAATCTTATAGCTCCAAAGCTTCTCTATTTCGAAACTTAAAAAAGATAAATAGAATAAATATTATTCTGATGAAAGATTGATTTTTTATTAGTTATTAGATTTCTTCTGTAAGGGGAAAGATACAAAGTAGGAGAAAATATAAAGAAAACCTGCATGCTTCGTCAACAATTGAGAAGTGCGTGAAGACGAAAAATTATGTAATAGTATTCAAACAATTAACGATTTGATCGAAGCATGGAGCTAGTTAGTAGCTCCATGATCGAAATAATACTATAATATGTCTTCATGAAAACAGATGAAATCAATATGCATTGGTCCTTCGGAGGGGACCTTAAGCCGTCGGTCCTCTGGTTGCTTGCTTACAAGCATTCATGCTTTCTTAGCAATCAGGTAAAAAAATCACCACCAACTCACCACCAATTGTTAGCCCTCATGATGGTGAAAATATTTACATCATATTTTCAAAAGAGTCCCAAATTGTATGATGATCATGTGATCATAAGATGCAGCAATGCAAATTATAACCCCCCCCCCCCCAGCACTGATCATTTGTGCTTATTATTTCTGGTAATAACCATCATGCTCGTCCCTCTGTAAACAAAACAATATGACTGTTCAACTGTTTAGGCCTATATGTTTACGTATATTTTGTATAACGCACATATTTTACTATTTTAAAGGAAGTTTCTCGTTCGCCTGCGCTTCACAGCAATAATCATTTTGCTTACGCCCCCTCCATCCTTTTCTTCGTCCCATCTCCCTCCTATCCCTTCATCCCCTCTCTCTCCTCCCTCTCCTTGTTTACCCCCTTCCCCTCCCTCCCCTCTTTCCCCCTCCCCCTCCATTTCTTTAACCTCTCCTCCCCCTTTTCCCCTTTCTGTGAGGAACCTGCAGCTCTTCGTGGAAGAATCACCAACTCCTCTGGAAACCAAACCGAACACGACGACATCATCTACACCGTCAATGTATCGGAAGTATTACGCCATCCTTCATCTCGCAATGTTCAAAGTCCAGAATCTAACTCACTCATCATCATCACGACAGGGAGTCATTCGTGTGGATACCCCGATCTACAGACGGGAGAAATATATTTCATCGCCGGTGGTAGGTTATTTCTTTATGATATAAGATTTTATTGAAACGAATCAAACATAATTACAAACAAATTTCAGTATTTACAAGTGTTCATTTTGCTCAATTACATTTGATTAAAAGAATAATAATTTTTGGTCCAATTCGATCAACAAAATGTATTTGCATTTTGAAATTAGAGTATGATAGAACAGCAAGGGTCCTAATATTTACCCCTGTGGTACCACAACGCAACAATGATATTTTGCACTATGTTATCGATTCGCAGGTTTAAAACTTAACTTGAAATTGATTTTTACATTTTACAAGCGCGGACATTTTACTCTAATTTCTAAGTTTGTTTGTTTTTTAAGAACACATGTGAAAGCTAAATACATAACTCTTCATATGTCCTTCATTTTGCAGATCCCTCTTTTTTTTTATCAAGTTATCAACCATTTAGGACATTCGCACATTTTTTGGGGGAACCTCTGTAAGTGTGCTGATGGGGGAAAAACCAATCATAGTATAGATCCCATTTCAGACATTTCAATCAAGCAGTAATTACAGGCTCTAATGTGCATTTGTGCGTGAATTGCACTGCATGATTATGGATCGTGCATATTTCATACATTGTATGTTGAATATAGACTATAAGAACAATATCTTAATTTTTCTTTGGGCGACCACCGATCCCCCCCCCCCCCAATCACTTTGATGACCTACCGGTAGACAACCCTAACACGCATTTTGTTCAAAGTTTTATTTGATTTATTTAATTCCAAAGCCTTTTAACTTGGAAAACATTGAATTAAAAAAAACCATGCAATTCAAGATATTAAGACAATGAAATAACATGTACTTGTGTATTGAATCGTATAAAAATAAAAGTAGAATGGTATTTTGTACAACTGTTTTGTACATAACTCTTCATACGACCTTCCTTTTGCAGATCCCTCTTTTTTATCAAGTTATCAACCATTTAGGACATTCGCACTGCCCCCCCCCCCTCCCTTAAAATATGAAATTGCATTTAGGCTGTGAAAAAAAAATCGTACAGAAAACAATTCTGAGAGAGGGGGTAGTGATCAGAAGGGCGTCAGAGGAAATAATTATCTTTTGTGTTTGGGGGACGCAACAATAGATCCCCCCTCCCATGAACAAAGGATAGTCCTCTGCGCCGACGCCCATGGTGGTGTGTTTTTAATTTTTACTTATATTCTTTGTCATTTTCCTTATTTTTGTGTTGCAATTTATCCTAAACAACAATTTGTGTAGCATTTTTCTGTTATTATATTTTTTAAGTATAATGACCTAAATCTCAATCCTCTAAAACTAAAAAAAATCAATCAGTTATACGATGAAGAGATTTGTTTCTTAATCCACTTGAGTGAATTGTCTGTATTTATATCCGTTACCATCATCATCAAATTTCTAACATGATATTATAACTGATGGTGTTGTTATTGTTATAATTATGATTGTCATCATCACCACCATCCGCCACCACTGACTGCCATCATCATCATCACCATCATCATCATCGTCGTCACCATCATCATCACCATCATCATCACCATCATCATCATCCATCATCATCATCACCACCACCACCACCAACATTTATTGATGCTGTTTACTCTAGTCTTTTCATTATCTCTGAATATGATATCATTGCGCATAGCCCACCGCATAGAATTCATGAGAGGGTTATTAAATCGATTTCAAACCACAACTTTAACAAACGCTGCGAAATATACACCACCATCCTCATAATTATACTCACTCGCATCGTATAACAGTAATGGCATATCATTTTCCCAGAAATGGCACGGATGCGCTCTTATATACATATATGTATTGATGTATCCTTTATATACAGATATATACTTCTCATTTCCCAAGAAAACTACGTGTCCATTAAAGGGGTACTCCAGGCTGAAAATATTTATATCTAAATAAATAGAGTAAAATTCACAGAGCAAATTGCTGAAAATTTCATCAAATTTGGATAACAAATAACGAAGTTATTGAAATTTAAAGATTTGCTTTATTCCGGTGAAACAGTTCTAGGCATATCTTCATGAATAATCATTAGGTGGGCTGATGATGTCACATCTCCACTTTCCTTTTTCTTATCTTATTACATGAAATCATATTTGTTTTATTTTTCATGAATGTGTAAATGATGTGTCTCTATTATGACGAAATAAGTTGCAGCAATAAATAACGAATGCACTTAATCAGTTTTCAATCCAATTGTTTTAGTTCTTGGTAGAAAATAATTTGAATAAACCTTATTTCATATAATAAAATACAAGAACAAGTGGGGATATGACATCATCAGCCCACCCAATGAATATTCATGAAGACATGCCTCGTACTGTTTCAGATATACTGTTTGATATATAAATATCTTCAGCCTGGACCATCCCTTCAATGGAACCGTCAAGCTACAAGAAAGTATTAAGAAATGTGAGATAAACGAGATTGCTCAATCCAGCTGATGCCTATATGCTCACATTCGCACCTCTGTAAGTGTGCTGATGGGGAAAAACCAATCAGAGTATAGATCCCATTTCAGACATTTCAATCAAGCAGTAATTACAGGCTCTAATGAGCATTTTTGCGAGAATTGCACTGCATAAATATGTACCGTGCATATTTCATACATTGGATATTGAATATAGACTATAAGAACAATAGTTTAATTTTTCTTTGGGCAACCACCGATTCCCCCTCCCCCCATCACTTTGATGACCCACCGGCAGACAACCCTAACACGCATATTGTTCAAAGGTTTATTTGATTTCACTCAAATACAATTATTAATCTCAACTCAACACAACTTATAATCAAGTTCATTTTTATTTAATTCCAAATCATAAAGATAACTTGGAAAACATTGAATAAAAAACCATGCAATTCAAGATATTAATTAAAAAAAATAACATGTTAGAATTATTGTATAAAAATAAAAGTAGAATGGAATTTTGTACAAATGTTTTGTACAACACACAGAGTCGCGTCAAGAAAGCCCCCATTATAAATGACAAAATAAAAAATAAAAATGTTTTTTTTTAAGATGGAGAACAATTTTAATCAATGATAGGCCTATCTTTGAATAAATATAAATTGCGCCCTGTAGGCTACTAAAACCCAGAACAAAGACTTTTTATAAAGATCCGAAATTCAGAAGACAGACGAGTTCAACTTATCAATGCATGAATCTCAGATTAAAAAATATTTTAATGATTTGCAGTAACTCGACTGTAATACATAACGCACAGAGCAAAATATGATTATTGCATCCATTTCAAGAAGATAATTAGCTAACAAAATAAGTGTATGAGCCTGTTTCCCATTATAGTTTAAATTCATGTTCGTAGAAAAACAAACTTTTAAGACATTAGGCACAGAAAATGTATTTAAGCAATGGCAGACAATCAGAAAATATACTTATGCATCCAAATAAAAGAAAGTACACTGAGCGAAACCTTTCTACCATCAGTACACCACTTATCTAATGTCCCGGGTCTAATGATCCGCCACGTATTAGTCATCAGTGGCCAGATGGGATAGAGATGGAAAATTATACTTTTTGCGACGACAGAGTTCACATTATGCTAAGGCGGTACCGAGTTTTTTGTTTTGTATATATAGGATGGGGCAAGATAATCTAATAACAGCGACTTTTTTTTCAATGAAAATACGGTGGTCGAATGACCCAATCATCTCTTATCCAATACTTTTTTTTTCTCCAATTCGTTGAGGGGGAATCACTTGTCTTGAAAAATATATAATAGAGGTGGTCGACCGGTCCCTCCCCACCCCTATTTCACCGCCTCGTTACAGATACATGTAGGTCGAAAGTTTTATCTTCTGCATTTCGGCGGTCATCTTCCGATTCGGAGATGACCGGAATGGTGAATAATTTTTTGTTGTGAAAAAAAATGTGAATAGATAGATAGGCCCTTTGTTGTCTCAGTTTCATAAAGTGGGACGGTGTCATGAATTCTGCTTAGAATATTTCTTTTGTTTAGTTTATACCATTATTTGTAAGAGGGAAACTCCTTTATTTGTGTTATGAAATAATTTTTTCTCTGATACTATTGGAAAAAAAAATTTGTCACTATTTAGAAACGTGGAAATTTGATGAAATACATCATCGATACTGATGGTATTACGTTATTGCCCCACAGGCTGTTCTACGGCGGCCAGGGGGCGAACGTCCTTACGTTTTTTTTTTTTTTTTTTTTTTTTTTTTTAATTGAGAAGAAAAGAGGAATACAATGGAAGAGAGAAGAAAGCTCGACATCTTAAAGGTCAAGTCCACCTCAGAAAAATATTGATTAGAATCAATAGATAAAAATCAGACAAGCACAATGCTGAAAATTTCACCAAAATCGGATGTAAAATAAGAAAGTTATGACATTTCAAAGTTTCGCTTATTTTTCACAAAATAGTTAATATATGAACGAGTCAGTTA
Organism: Lytechinus pictus; assembly: GCF_037042905.1. Classification (NCBI taxonomy): domain Eukaryota; kingdom Metazoa; phylum Echinodermata; class Echinoidea; order Temnopleuroida; family Toxopneustidae; genus Lytechinus; species Lytechinus pictus. Next base: position 30,419,343 of record NC_087256.1, on the reverse strand, counting down.
CATTCAAATGAGCTAGTCGATGATGTCACTCACTCACTATTTCTTTTGTTTTTTATTGTTTGAATTATACAATATTTCAATTTTTACGAATTTGACAATTTGGACCTCCTTGCCTGAACCACAAAAATGTTTAAATAATGGAATTACACGTGTTCAGGGAGGAATGAAACTTTATTTCACCTGACAATGACGAGAAAATCAAAATATTTCATATTTCATGTAATAAAATACAAAAGAAATAGTGAGTGAGTGATGTCATCGGTTCCCTCATTTGCATACCGACCGAGATGTGCAAATAACTGTTTTGTGAAATGAAGCGAAACTTTAAAATGTCATAACTTTCTTATTTTACATCCGATTTTGATGAAATTTTCAGCGTTATGCTTGTTGGATTTTTCTCTTTTTATTCAAATCAAATTTTGTTTGGTTGGACTTGTCCTTTAAAGAGAAGTATTAATCGCACGGCAATTCTATATGACCCCTGTAATTCAACTTTTAAAAACATACCCCGTCTCCCCCCATCAAAAAATCATGGTGCCGCCCCGATTACAACTCCCCCTTCCCCTCCCCCGCAGTTGTGGGGAGGGGACGGTAAAGGCGTGATTTTGGTATGTCCAAGAATGCATTAATTATGTTCTTAATTGTCTAACCAAACTAAACCTTTCCATCCTGATTTAATTTTTTTTTATGCATATAAACAAGAATAGGGTCCAATACTTCTTTTACTTTTTTTATTTCTGCATCTTTTTATTTTATTTGTAATACAGATTTCCAGGCACCTTCAACCTACACACTAGCGAAATGTGCTGGATTGGTCAGCAGTTATGACTCGCACGGAAATATCCCCAATACAGACAATGATATACAGACTTGTTCGGCTTGCATGGCCGCAGTTTCTTGCATCACATTTATCATCTGTCTCTTTTTCTATGGATTTTCAACGATATACCTCGTCAGTTGATGTACTCATCAAAAGTGTGTTTATAAAAAGTGTCTGAAATGAAGACTTCGATGATATACTGGGGCGTCGCCATAAAGCCCATTCGCCATCCGGATTTTTCAACAAGAAAACAAGGCCCCAGCGACGCCCCTTTGTGATTATTGTCTTTAAACGTCTCCTTACTTTGTATTTGTACATTATAATGAGTGAAACAATTTTATGTTTTATGTATGTTAGAATGCATAGTAAAAAACAATATATTCATATTTAGCTATTTAGTGTTAGCAATTTAGGTTGTGACGTGCTATACGACGATATCATGCAGCACACTAAACAATAAACAGACTGTAGGAGGTAGGAAGCAGCCTTGCTGGACGCCATTCACGCATCCCAAATTCTCCAGTAAGGTTATTGATTAAACTAGTAATTAAAACGGGTATGGTTGATTATAAATAATTGATTGTAAATACAGAGTCAAACGCATTATACAGGGAATGTAAGCGTTGGTCAGTGGCGGATCCAGGGAGGGGGCACAGCCGGCCCGTGCCCCCTCCCCTTTGAGAGCCATAATCAAAATTTATAATATAAATATACCGTTTTACCCGAGTGTGCCCCTTCCCCCCCTTTGAAAGTGAGGACCTTTTTTTTTGCTTGTCAAATTTTCGTCAGGAAGATGTGCCCCCCCCTTCAAAATCCTGGATCCGCCCCTGGCATTGGTAATTTATACCTAGTCATTGTTGCATTGCTCCAATGGATTAAAATCTATAAATAAATGTATAAATAAATTAATAAACATGCTAAGAAATTTTGAACCCTAAATGAAACTCTTTGGGGGATTTAATCTTACACCCTAAGCGAAAAAGATGCTAAAATACACCTTTTTATTATTTCGCACCAAGATCGTTTGCCCCTAAAAAGTCAAACCTTTTACCTTTTAAGGTGTATATAATACTTGACATTATTACATGGTTCACCTCTGCATCCTAGTGGGTGCTTAATATAGCTAACTGCACCCTTAAAGGTGCTCAGATGAGCATAATTACAGCTATTGTGCCAACCCCTAAAGTTCAAATTTGAACCCCTATTCTTGAATAAATGAATAAAACGCTAAAAATCAACGTGGAAGGTATCTGCGTCTATATTGTTTTACTTCGACAGTTGAACGTCCTCAAAGATAACACACTTTATTTTATAACCTGTACTGTTGCGTTTTATATTATAGTGCTTTACCCGTATTTCAATTTTTATAATGTAAGTATAGTTCTCTTTTTTCCGAAGGTTCGAACTTGAGGATCGATATATCGAAGGTCCGTCAGTCCTAAAGTTCGTTGACGTTGATCTGAAGTTTCGTTAATCCCAAAAGGAAATATTCTACGTTAATTCGAAAATGAAATAAGCTTAATTAAGTTCATTAGTCATTACCATTGAACATTACTTTATGGTCGGAATGTTATTGAAACTAGTTGCATTCAAAATCAAAGAACTGTCAGAATAATGCCACATTGTGTTTAGATTATAAACGAACTCTTTTTCATTTTCGGACTAACGACCGAATATTGGTGTATGCATTTTGCATGTTCCAGAATAACGAACGATGTGGAAACTCAAGCTATACCAATAAATCGGGGTGTTTTTCAATCAATCCCTAAACGCCAGAATGCAGTAAATGCGACTATAAGACTATAAAGAGGCGACAGCCCTCGTGATTTTTTGTTGTGTGTGAAAATGGGAAGAGAATATAAATAAGAAAATGGGGGAAGAGAGAGTAAAAGATGGTATATGCTACTTTCAGTCGGGCTAAACTAGTTTGGTCCAAGTTTTCTATTGTCTTGGTGTAATATTGTCATAAGCTCCAACGACTACTTGCATACATGCCTATTTCGTGAGATTAGTTTGTTCATCGGGGGGGGGGGGGGGAGGGGGGCAATAAGACGCACTTCCATTGGTTGATGTACAAAATACGACCCCCCCCCCCAGATTTAATAATAACCACTCGGGAGAATTACCACTTAGTCTTTTAGCATGTTTGGAGTAGTAACCATTTTTATTTTTTTTTTATTTTAGTATAGAACACGGGTTAGCAAGCCTTTATTTTAAACCAAAAGGAAATTAGATGAAATGGAAAATAAGCAAACTAGTTGATTTAGATAAAATTCAGTAAGACCACGTTGACCAAGTCACCGAGATGAAATGCATTTCAATAAAGAAGAAATGGCCTGCAGATGAACTAGAGGTATACGTCATTTCCCCCCATCTGAATATAATAGCAGTGTAAAGTTTCACGACCCAAAATTTATTTTTTGTAATCTTCTGTATTATTTTCCAGTCGTATTTTACTAGAACAGAGTTATTTCTGACTAGAATATACGTCAGAAATGTGACTAGACATAGATAGGCCTGTCAGTTGCACCTAGCTGACTACTGATCTAGTCAATTTGACTGATTTGTTTTAAGACTATAGCACGTTGTTAGTCACTCCGTATTAAATACTTGTGCAGAGTTTCTGAATGATATTCCATTTGAATTCATTATATCGTCCTCTTAATATAATAAGAAATAATCATGCAAGCATGCCCCGGTGCATGCTGGGGATAATACTATAACGGAAGTATGCCTATATTGAGAATAAGACAAAGGCCTAAACTTGAAATAGAGCAAAGCATTAAAAAATCTTAATTTTCATTTTGTTTCTCTATTTCACCCCCCCCCCCAAAAAAAAAAAAAAAAAAAAATGGGTACAGTGAAAATGAATACAGTCATTCATGTGATATTGATGAAATGCTTGCTTGCATTTGAGAGGGTTAAAACATTTTCAAAATATTGCAATCAAAATGGAAAAGAGGCTCCCCCCCCCCTGAGAAAATTCATCCGCTGTCGATGAGTAAATGCATAAAAACCAGAATGCAATGGAAAATGAGAGAGGAATCAAGGAGAAACGAGTAGAAATTAAAGGCAGAAATTAAGAGTGATCAGGCCTAAATTAAGTGAAAATTAATGAGTGTGTACTAGTATATAGCGCATGTATCCGCATTGCTATAATTTATATAGGTGCTCGAGGCGCTCCTATATTACCCCGGCTAAGCTAGTGCGCACATCTTTTTGAGGAATTATTTCCTGCCGGTACCCATTTACCTTACCTGGGTTGAGTGCAGCTCAATGTGGGTAAATTTCTTGCTAAGGGAAAACACGCCATGGCTTGGAGTCGAACCCACGTCCTTCAGATTGAAAGACGAGAGTCTTAACCACTAGACCACGACGCCCCCAAAACACGTGGTGCTGCATGGGAATAACTATAGGCCAATGTATAAAAGAATTGACACAGAAATGAGAAAAGGTGTTTATTAGCGTACTTTGTAAAAATTGTCTTGAGAAGTGGCATGGCCCCGGGAAGGGGGTATCAAAAAATTTCCTTGGGGGTGCTGCGTGCATTATTCTCCATAATTATGCATAGTGGAAGAGCCGTGGTCTAGTGGTTCTGACTCTCGCCTTGTAAACAGAGGGTCGCGTGTTCGAATCCCACCACGGAATACACTGTAAAAAATATATTGGGTAAAATTTTAACCAGCCGCGAGGGTAATTAAGTGTCCAACCAATTTAGGGCAGTATTTTACCCAATACGGGAAGCATATTGTCCAGTAAGGTTAAAAAATAAGCTGCAATTACTGAGAATGGGCAAAATTTTCATCACACTGGATAAATGAAAATGCCCCAAAGAAATGCCCAATGTTGGTTGGACACATAATCACCCTCATGGAGCATTTTACCCATTATATATAGTGTCCTTTGGCTAGTCTGCTATGCAGACTCTGAATGGCTCGTGAGGTGGGATCTGCTGGTTTGCGAAGCAAACCAGCCTGGAAGGGCGAGCGAAGCGAGCCACATCTGCAGCCTCAGTAGACCTAGTCTGCTATGCAGACTCGTTGAATCAGCCGAGGTACACACACTGCAGATGTGCATGGGTCTACATTGGTAGACTATCCTTTGGCTAGGCGTTAATCCACACTTTGCCACTCTCGACCCAGGTGCTAAAGGTGCTAAATCGGTGCTAAATGGGAACCCGTGAGGGTGCGAAAGCTTGATTGAATTTTTGAATTTGCCAGCGCCATGAGGCTGCGATGAATGGGGGGGGGGGGGGGGCTGGCCCAGAGAGTGGAAATTTAGCACTTTTCGTGCGGGATTATTTAAAATGAATCCAATGACCTGGGTAATAATATACCGTATGCGCTTTGAGCCATTCTGGGAAAAGCGGTAGAAAAATAGCTATTCATTATCATGGGCAGCACCCCCAGTTATTCAAATGTGACCAATATGACTTTCATCTTGTAGTGAACCCCCCCCCCCTTCGCTTTTCAAATTTATCGGGACAATTTGAGCTCCATTTGTTTGTGAAAACCCCTTTTTTTTTTTTTTTTTTGCTTTTCAAATTTCTCGGGACCAATCAGCTCCCCCACTTTAAAAAAAATCGTTCCCGGGGTGGGCATATCTAAAGGGAAATGAATATGCAATGAGGATATATTGGACGGTGTAATCAAAAGATGAAAAACAAAAGGTTCGAGACGGATTTCTGATTTGGACGAAAATAGGTAAATTGGAAGGGGGTGAATTTAGAAGGCCGCAGAAGGGTGGGGGTGCCTCCATATCGCCATGGACAACGTACTCGGGATCAACGTCCCGATTCGATTTCATAAACGCAAGAGGGCGCTATTCGACAAGCGCGAAAAATTAGGGAAAATCTAAGCACAACATGGCGAACGTCGAACAGGTAGGCTCCACAAATTGATAAATATTCAACGTTTGTTTTAGTAGTTTCCAAGGAGAAGAATAAATTTGATCTTAATTTAAATGTGATAAGATATTTGAATTTTGTAAATAAGTGTTTCTGATGTGTTAGAATTACCTGAAATCCATAAAAACATTAATATTAGACATCGCCCGCTTCGAAAAATTGTGAAAATTGAAATGACGTGTGTGTTTTGAATGCGAGTGTAACTGTAAGACTGTGCTGAGAGATTGGGTGATTTCAAGTTCGGTGTTGACTGTTGGTGTTGAGAGCGTAAAAAGGCCCCTGAACCGAGCTGGGTTCAGAGGAATGATACCGATTGCGTTATCGATAGCACATGACGTCACGCCTCTGCGCTGCGCTGCTAAATCATCTCAACTTCACGTGAGAAGTCTCGACGACGAAAATGAAATCGGAGAGAAATGCATTAAATTCTCATCGTACAGAATACCAATGTTTTACTTAATTCAAGAATTCGAAAGAGTGAACATTATTCTTCATCAAAATATATACAGCTCAAATGATTTGTACTCATCTTAACTGTAAAAGCTAATTTTACGGGGATGTCTCATCGTGTTCGCCGCCTGTTCACGAGCTTGAGATTGCCAAAAACTGAAAACCAACAGTAACACCGAACTTGAAATCATGATTTTCCCAATCTCTGGGGGTTGGTGTTGGTGAATGGGGAAATCGCATGTAGATCGTCAACACCAGCCGCAGTGCTGGGTTCAGCAGACGACATTCAACACAAACTGCCGGAAATACGTCATATTTTCCGAGGTCAATCCCAACACCAGCCTGATTTCAAGTACGGTTTTGTGGCTGGTGTTGGTGTTGTCACAACACCAACACCAGATTTCAACACCGTACTTGAAATCACCCATTGTGATGTGATGATAGTATGATGGGTGACCATAATTTGCGCACATTTTAAAAATTATCATGAAGTTGATTTTCAATCAAAAATTTCTCACAGGTCACACAAAATTAATCAAAATAAATACCAGACGGAAGGCAAGATCCCAAAGTCAAATTCGTCTGAAGTAGGTCAAGCCAGGCCCAGCCCCAGGGTTTCGCTGGTAATTGGTATCGCGATCTCAAAATTCCATGGCGATCGACTAGTGCGTGCTCGGCTGAAAAAGTGTCATAAAAAGTGTGACCTTATTTGCGCACGATCGTTTTGCAAGGCTTTAGAAAAGAAATCAAGCAGAAAAGGTAAGATAATTATATCAGACGGATGGTAAAATGCCCTAAATTCGGTTAGTATCACATTTTACTTATTTGGAGACCTCTGCTTGCAAACTGGCGATTTTTTTATGCTTGTCAAGAAGATCAGATTTTCTCTGAGCGGACGCAAAAGTTAACAAAATTTGCCGATGTTTTGCCAATATTTTCACAAATAGAGACCTTTCCTTCAAGAAAATTACCATACCGAGTAATTTTAAGTTGCTCTTTCTGTTGGTGACATCAGTATTTCAAGATATTAATTAGATATTGAGATATTCGACCGTGCGCAAAATTAGGTAATGCGCGAATTAAGGCAAGGCTCGACATTAGCGGTGGCCCGGTGGCCCGGGGCCACCAGAAATTCACCATAGGCAACCATTATTGATAAAATGTTCAGTTTTGGTGGCCCGAATCGGGCAACCAATAATTTTCAAAGTAGCGCAATTTTTCTCTCGATTTTGCACGCATTTATCAACTTTCTACAGCTCAAATTGCAACCCAGTTCGTCATGCGCCCTTTTTGTTGATCTACACACAAAGTTTGCATATTAGGCCTACAGCTATAGCATACAGTAGCTATTATCCAGCCAGCCGCGCCGGCCGGCTGGCGTGAGCTTTGCATGAAGCCACTGCATACAGTTGTGCTCTAGATGGAGCTGCGACAAAAAATGTTGCTGATAAGAAATCTTCCACAGAACTTTGAAAATCTGAGTCAAAGTCACATTTTACACCTATGAAATGACATTCTACAGTCTACATTACGAAAATTTGGTGTACCCTGATTATTTGCAAGCATTAAGAAGAGGAATTATTACCTCTCCTTTGACTACAAAATACCGATTTCCAAATGAATTAATACACATAAAAACACATAGGCAAGTACATCACAGTCCCACGTGTGCATTTGTATGTATGTTGATACTTGGTTTCTTTCGAAGCTGTGTCTTTTCTAGCCAAAAATAAACAGACAGTTTCTTTCTTTCTTGTTTATAAATGACTTCTTAAACCACTCTTGAGAAAGTAAATACTTTGGGAAGGCATTTCATTGATATGAAATGTGAATTTTTCCAACATTTTGGCAAATATAGGGAAGGACTTTTCTCACACTTTTTTTCCAGATATAACTTTTGCCGTTTTCCTTCTTCTTTTTTTTTCTTTCATTTTTTTTTACAGTGGTTAAACCATTTATACCCCTTCCCATTGAATATGCCTGATTAAAAAATATGTTTCTACTGAAAAAAAATAATACAAACTAAAGGATATAAAAATAGAAATGTGCCATTCCCAGAAGGTAAGTGAAAATTATTTGCTTGGCTTTTAATTATATTCCAGTCAGAATAGACTGTTGCCACAGCTGTTAAAAAATATTTTTAATGGCTTCTTAATTATCCCCTTTTCCCCATGTTTATATTAATTTTGTTTTATTCATTTTTCTTTCACTTTTTTTTTCTCTCTAAATTTGTTCTTTTCTTTTTTCCCTGTTCTTTGTTTTTTCTTTCTTCGTTTTCTTTCTTTTTTTTATTTCACTTATTTCTTTTATTATTTTTGTTTTCTTTTTGTAATATACTTTTTGATAATTATTTTTATTTGTTTCCCCCTTTTATGCATTGTTCTAATTTTGCAGCATATTTTTCTGTGATTTTCTCCTGCTATAATATGCTGCAAAAGAGAAAACAGAAATAAACTGGATTTGGGGCCTGCATAATCTAGGTTTTAGGATTCAAAGAGGAAGAAATGAAAAACCATTGTTTTGTACATCTATCTGAATTTGCTATGCACTATTTATTTACTTTACCAATTTGAGTGTGTGTCTATACGGAGATAAACAAAAAGTCCACACAACCTGCGAACAATAAAATTCATTTATTCTCTTTCAATCATTTCATTTTTACAACGATAGAAACAATTTATATTTTACCACAAGCCAATTAGCAAAGTAAAATAACAGCAAACATGGTTTACATACAACTTATGATAAAGTGAAAGTAACTTAGTGGTAGTGGCTGCAGAATTAATATTTCAGAAGTTTGTTTTATTCATTTTTGATTAATGTGTTTCTTTATATTTTTCGGGCCACCAAACTTTAATAACGGGCCACCAAAAAAAAACATTTGAAGGTTTTGGTGGCCCGAACGGGCCACCACCAAAAAAAGTTAATGTGGAGCCTTGATTAAGGTCACACTACCATATACTTTTAATGACTTTCAAGCATAGAATATCTTAGAAAGACAAGTAGTGAACCACAATAAAGGTTACACTATTCAATCAACAAACACTGAACAATTAAAACAATCTTTTTTTGTGAGTACCCCTCTGGCTTGGAACCATCTCCCACCTGACACAGTGAACAGCACATCACTAGAGGTGTTCAAGTCAAAGATCGAAAAGAGCTACCTACGATACGACTAAATATCACCGTGCCCTCTCTCACCCGCTGCATTCATACCAATTGGTTCAGCATTGTACACATCCAGATCCAGATCCATATACTGATCCAGATCCATATACTGATGTGACTGTCAACTTTGTTTCTTCCATCTGATCTGCAAACAAGACACTGCCCATTTTGTGCTTGCACTGAGCTGACTGCTGCACTGCAGATCTGATTGCTGGCGAATAGCTTCTCTTTAGTTCAATTTAGGAATCTTTTTAATATCGAGATAAGGGTCTAGTTACAGACGAGGCTGATGTCGTGATGACGTAAAACTGTAACTTTGATTTAAATGGCAATGCAGCCATGGCCATATCATGCATGACATACCTGCAGGCTGCACTGATCGTACACAGAATTTCAGAAGTGCACTGACTCGGCTGCGTTCTCGAGTCAAGCTTCTCCGAGGGTTGGGATATTGCCGAAGTATGCGTGCATTTATTGTGCATCAGAAAATAATTTCAAGAGGTACGCTTAAAACATTTGACATAGGGAAATTGAATAGGGCCTAGAAAGATTATTAAAAAGGACCAAAAAACGAGGGAAAACACATTTTCAAAGTCTTTATTTTCTAAAAATAACCAAATCTGGGCAAAATAGCTGATATTGTGAATTTTCCAGCTACATGTAAGGGTGCGATACCAATTTTTTACTGACCAAAATATTTCACATGTGAAGAGGGGTGTGATAGGAAGCTGACATAAAAAGGAAAACTGATTCAGCAAAGATAAATTTCATCTTTATATTTTTTTGTAGGTATCGTAGATGTAGTCTATCTATTTTTGTTCATATGATGGAAATGTGATAAATTGTAAGAATTTTATTGCATTTATTATGATTTAATTTATGAAAAGTTTTCAGTAAATGGATCCATATCCATTGTCATACATAAAGGCTCCACCCCTGTTATTTTGATATCAATTATTACAAATTTTTCATGATGTAGATATGAATATGTTGCAAAGGCTCAAGGTCTTTAGATGTTGAAAATGTCACAGAGAAGTGAGAACTTTGGTTTTCTTTTTCTGAGAAGCCCTATTTATAGGGCTGTAAGTCTCAGAATTGTGTTGTTGAACAGTTGACGATTTTCATTGAAGAACGAAAAAGAATGAATTGAAAAAAAATGCAGATTTTTACTCTCTTGTGTGTGAAACATTCACTAAAATCTCAGATTTATCTCTTAAAGCGACTTTACATTGACAAATCATGGGGAAATCGAGGCTAATCTAAAAAAACAGAGAAGGGATTCAAGTCTTTCACTCGGCTGCTTGCCTGGGGTGTTACGTAATAGACGCCAGCTTGTCTGGGAGGTCTAATCTTAGGAGAGCAATAGTTAGTAGACTAACCAACCAGAAGTAAACTGCATGTTTTCACTTTGAAACATGTAACTCCACAGAGGTTATTTATTTTGCTTTAGCAATCAAGAGACCTGCTTTGAGTCTAGGAATTGGGATTGTTGGAAGCTAGAACTGCGACGACCCGAAGTAAATAACCATCGGTCAAATTCGTGTGCTGTCCGAATTTTATCGCATTAATCCGACGGGCGCTCATGACGAAGGGATTATATTATGCAAGTCAATTGGCCTTTTGCAAATTTCGTATTGATTCAATTTCCCCATGATTTGTCAGTTGCCATGCCCTTTAATGAATATATTGTTTAACTAGACCTGTGAACTATTACGTTTTTGCAGCAATTATGTTTTTGTTGTTTTTTCAAAAGGATTCTCCTTTAAAGTAGCATTTATATGTAAGTGACAAGTCGAGGGGGGGGGGAGGAATATTTCGGAAGTCACTTGGCTTGGGTTCCATACAAGGATAAACATGCTACTGTAGCTGACATTATTCATATCGGCAAGAGTTCCATATGCACCCCCCCCCCCCCCCCCCACTAAAATTGAAATGAAAACATGGAGAAGGTTCAGAATAATATATTTAGCCCTAATATAGAACATATATGATGGAGTGGAAATACATACCAAAATATGGCTTTATTCCATCAAATTTTGAGCAGGAACTAGTGCGTGTAATTGTCCATAGACATCAGTTTATTTAGTCAGTAAAGGGTCTGTGAGTCTAGACAGCCGATAGTTCGGGAACTAGTGCGTGTAATTGTCCATAGAAATCAGTTTATTTAGTCAGTAAAGGGTCTGAGTCTAGACTAGTCGAACTATCGGCTGATAATTAAAATACCCCTTCGGGTGTCAGCGCTTCTCGCTAGCATAGCACGAAGAGGTCTTGACTGTAGATAAAGAGAGGTGAGTTCGAGTCCCAACTGAGGTAAGCAAGAGTAAAAAATAATAGAAAAATGTGAAATGAACGAACAAGAAGTCTCAACAATCTTTTGTTATTTTTTTATGGGGGGTGCATATGGAACTCTTTCCTTTATATCCAAATCTTTTAAAGCTTTCACAATGAGGAATCAAGATCATGCTTGGAGCGTATTATGTAATGGGTTTGGGTTACAACACTGGTTAAATTTGTACTGTCTGAATTTTTTTTACATTTTTTTTTACACTACTCCAACTTGCTCGATTGATGAATAGCCTATATTGTAATGAGCAAGTCAAACTCAAGCCATTTGCAAATTCCATGAGACTCGAATTCCCTGTGATATGTCACTTTACTGTCCCGTTAATCACTATCAACCATTTTCCTTTTTTTCCTATTTTTTCACCAGGAGCTTGTGCAGCTGGAGCTGCTATGCAAGCAACTTTACGAGAGCCCTGACACCGAGCAACGTTCACAGGCCGAAAAGGCTCTAGTTAGTTTCACCAACTCTCCAGATCTCAACAAATGCCAGCTACTGCTTGAAAGGGGGAATGTGAGTACAGCCAAGCCAGCTTCATGTATTATCCAAAACCTTAAAGATAAATGCCAGTTGTGGTAATGATTTCAAAATGAGTTTGTACTGTAGCCAACAAAATGACCATCGAAGTGTCTTTATGTATCAATAGAAAAAGAAAATGTGGCAAATGATTCTAGAAAAATATGTGTAATTGCTTTAAACTTGTAAAGTAAGAAAAACTACATCTTGCAAGTTAAATACTTGAGGTATTTGTATGCTTAATTTTGTGGACATACATGTAGTTATTTCACAAAATTGCCCGATTCTGCCTGGGTCATGTTGAAATCTCCTTGAAGAGGTGTGTGTTGAAACCTTTCTAGACAAATACCTGAAACTGAAAGAAGTTTTAGGGACACATTAAATTGCTTAGTATTATGTTGAGCAGCAATGCATACAATCTGGAAAATAGTTAAAAATATATATAATCCTGAAGGCTGGGGTTAAATACTTGACTTATTTTTTGTACTTAATTTTGGTGCTCTAATTGCTTGACATGTAATCTGCCCTATTCTGCCTGAATCATGTTGGAAACTTAGAAGATGTTTTTGTTGAAATCTTTTGAGGCACGATGATACACAAAATAATTAGCACCAAAAACTGAATGAAGTTTTAGGAATCTAGTAACGTCCAAATTTGATCTCTTTCAGACTATACATTATGCACAATAAGGAATTCAGGGGTTTGTGCCTGCCTACAGACTACAATCATGTGCTTTATCATCAAAACAGTTCATATCAATTTTTTTCTCTTTATACAGTCTGCCTATGCCCAGTTACTTGCATCATCATCACTCCTTAAACTGGTCTCTAAAACCACTGCAGTCATTCCCCTTGAACAAAGAATAGACATCAGTAAGTACATCTTTTATTCAAATAATGCACAGATATGAGTGCATTGGTTGGTTTTATGAGCATAAGGTAACTATGGAATTGTTAAACCCACGGGCGCAGCAGAGTTCGTTTAGACTAGTTTCCATGGTTCTCCGCATGCTCACTAATTCTACCGATGCATAAACAAACCTGTGTATCATTTGTTTTATAGAATGGTGGAATTTTTTGGCGAAAAATCTTCTTTTTTTTTACAACCATCCGTAAGTAATTACCAACACATGGCTAGCCATGTATCCGGTAAATTTGCCATGCATAAGTAATTACCGGACGCTCAGCAAATTTACCAGATGCATAGCTGTCCATGTGTCGGTAATTACTTATGCATGGTTGCCATTCTATAATGTTTTTTTATTTTAAACATTTGATCTACATGTCTGATTTTTTAAATTATGGTAAAGTTTTTGTCACATCATTCTGTGCAACCCTTGCGGGTGATTGCCCACCACTTCACCAGCCACAAAGTTTTGAGCATGTTCAAAAATTTTCTGCGTGCAAATCAGACTTGCGTGCACTTCTGCGGGCAACCTTATGTGAGATACATGCGAGATATTGTCAATGTGGGCAACCTGCGGGTGGCTTGCTGGTAGCAAAATTAGTTACCCGCAAGTCACACGCAACGATGTGACAGGGCCTTTATAGCAAGACTGACATCTGAGATTGCAACTATAATAAAAGATGAAGATCATTGTGATGATGATGATAATAGGCGGTGATCATGGTGAAGATTTGTGGAAAAGCCCCCCCCAAAAAAAAAAAAAAAAAAGAATTACATAAGCACATTACATGAGAGAGAAATTTCCATTTTGAATATATATTTGAATTAATTATAGTTCAATTTTCCTTCAATTAATAGACCTTACTTTGTGCCTGGATAATCAATGACATTTCTGTTAATACACTTATCTAAAAACATTATTTGCATAATTTTGTTTTTGTTTATCATTTTTTTTTGCAGAAAACTATGTGTTGAACTATCTTGCCAGTAGACCTAAACTGCCCAATTTTGTTTCCCAGGCACTCATTCAGGTAAGATACAAAGTTTTATTGGTGATGGCTACATACATGTACTGTACTTACAGATTTTAATCTGTGTTGCTAAACGCATACCTGCAATCGTTATTTTATGTTTAATCTTTTATTTTCATTATTCATTATTGATACCCTCTTAATACAGTTTCTTCCTCTCAGGCCATGATGATGCTTTCTTCCTTTAACCATTCTCTTATCGAGTGTAAATTGAGTAAGATAAATATATTCCAGAGGGATATTTCACAAAGATAAAAGTCCGACAAAAAATTTCCAGTTGCATGTGGTATAAAACACATCACCACATTGGCTGATCATGCTATGTAATCATCATTGAGATCATATAATAAACATATATAATATATGAGCATTGGCACTTACAGCATTACTGCTAGTCAACCCTAACTATTTGTGAAACACCCCCCTTATCAGTGTGCATCCCTTGACATTAATATATATTTTCTCATCTTGCAGTTACTCGTGCGGATCACAAAGCTAGGATGGTTCGACAGCAGGAAAGATGACTATGTCTTCAGGAACGTCATGTCGGATGTCTCCAAATTTCTCCAAGTAAGCAACAAAATATATAGATACACAAATATTACAGAAGTTGAAATGTTTGTTAAAGTTACATTTTACAAAATGCGAATATCATGGGGTTAGGGTGGAGGTTCAAGAGGAGTATTGGTCTTGTAATTCTAGGAAATTGTACATCTAGATCAACCTTGATCTTTAGACCAGTCTCGAGATTACAATCGGTGATCTTGGAGGTGTTAGCCTTGGTCTTATATATCTGGTCTTGATCATGGAGGGTCTGATTTCAAATCTTGATCAATAGCCTCTCATGAAGCATGGTATTAATTGAAAATTCCTGATAACTTTGTGCCTTCATCCAACCACATATTCCAATTTCAAAAGCTAATGACACCAATGAAAACAAGATACTGAACAGGACCGTGATTATTTGACAGCACAAATCCAGTTTCCAATCATCAAATCTGTGCAATTGGTTTGGTAGCTTGCAGTTTCATACAAGTTGTACATCACAAAAAAGAAAAATATGTTCTGGGCCTCTCTGCTTACAAAGAGTTACGATTGATCCAATCAATCGTATCTTTATGGAAATCCATCAGTGTCATAATTTTGTCTACAGGAAATTTTAACAATGTCCTTTGTAAACAAAGAGAAGCACAGTGAATTTTCAAGAAAACAA
Source organism: Lytechinus pictus (assembly GCF_037042905.1). Taxonomy (NCBI): domain Eukaryota; kingdom Metazoa; phylum Echinodermata; class Echinoidea; order Temnopleuroida; family Toxopneustidae; genus Lytechinus; species Lytechinus pictus. Next base: position 30,403,992 of record NC_087256.1, on the reverse strand, counting down.
CGAATGCATGAATATACATCATAGTTAGAAGATATATTGAACAACATGCATAATAGATGTTGACATCGCTGGCTGTCCATAGTTGTGATTAAATCGGATTAATCGCAACTCTTTGTAAGACAGGGGCCCTGTGCCACATTGCATAAAAGCTACTATTATATTAACTCTGCCATTCAATGATAACTGATATCCTTGATTATGAGTGGCTGTTGATCATTATTACCATCGTAGTTACCATTGGATTGGCAAGTTACTATTAAACTTTAATGTAAAGTTTCCCTGATTGAACAATTATGATTGATTCATTGTTTTCTTTTTCATTTTGTGTATTTCAGGGTTCCATGGAACATTTTGTCATTGGAGTACAACTCATGTCACAACTTGTTAGTGAAATCAATCAGGTGGGTTGTATTAAATCCCTTTTGTGATGACCGTCTCAAATTTTTAGCTTTGATATCTCTAGTTCGTGAAAACCCCACCTTTTAAGCAACTTATTATGTCCAGATTGTTTCATTCTACAATAAATTTTACAGACATTGTAAGTGTTTTGGTACATATTAAAAAGTGTAGTTTATATAGAGCATTTTATCAGTCCATTAATAAACATGCATTTTGGTTTGCAGTGCAATATTGTACTGTATCGCATGGTCTCAAATAATGATCATTAAAGTTAATGATCATTTTGGATGGTTTCTCTTCATGAATATTCCATTTGTTAGGGTTAATATTGTGCTCAGTTATGATTTGTGCTACATTGCCCCTAACCAGTGGGATATTTCTGGTATCCCATTATGAGCCTTTTTTTTCACATTTCCTCATTTAACGTATGATGTCAATCATGTCATACTTGATGAACAGTGACTATTCTATTGTAATACCGAGACAAGAAATGTATTCTGTCATAGGATATGTAATTCATATATATCACTATTCGTGTTCTTGCCTACAGCCCGACAACATTCGTCCCCTTACGAAGCATAGAAAGATAGCTTCATCCTTTCGAGACACCATGTTATTTGAGATCTTCAACATGGCATGTAATCTACTCAAACAAGCTTCCAAAGGTGGTATCAACATGCAGGATGACAGCAAGGTATGTACAAAAGCCTATTTAATGGGGAATCCAACCCAAATAATAAATTGCTTGAGAGGAAAATGAAAACTCAGACAAGTAGATACAGTACGTGAAAGTTTGAACAATATCGCACAAACAAAAAGTTGTACATTTTTAAAATTTCTAACAATTGGTAATATTGTTTTTCACTGTACCTATGGAGACAATTGGCCGCATTTGTGATGTCCAGTACATGAAATTTTGTTCAATAGTTTTACTTCAAATTATATTTTTCCTTCATGAGGACATAAAACAATACACTACTTTGGTTATAATATGATTACAGCCCCAGGGGAATCAGTACTAAAGTGAAAACCACAATCTCTGGTAACCAAGTACATGACCTCTGGGAAAGTTGTCCCTACCACTGGTCTTAGTTTACTTACCCAATCGCCAATTTGAAAAATTACATACTGTATAGTCTTTTAATGGGGATCTCAATTTTTAAACAGCCATAAGTGTTTTATTGCTTGTCCAATTTCTTTCAATTTTTCACCATTCTGCTTTACTTATTTTTTTTCCTCTCCCTCACAATTTTTGATGACCAAAGCGAGATTCCCCTTTAACATAAAAAAGAATTATTTTGCACCGTTTTAATAACCCTTTCACTTACGAGACTGCAAGCTTCATTGGACCTTCTTTGTTGAGAGCATAGTTGCTGACGCAGCACGACAATGTGATAGAACGGGATGGTATGTTCAGAACAACAGTCGTGGGTTCATACCCTCTTTAGTCATTTTAAGTACATGTGGACATGGAATTGAGAGCGAAGTTGGCTCAGTCGGTAAAGCGTGTGCCCGTCGAACCAAAGATCGTGGGTTTGAGTCCACCCCGGGCGGATGACTGAAGCCAGTGCGTTGTGTGTAAACGTCCCTCCCCTGTTTCATAGATGCAGGCTATGTTACAGTGGAAAACACTCCGTCCCTTGGATAGGACGTTAAATGGTGGCCCGGTGTAGAGGAAAATCACCACCTTTGCACGTTAAGAACCCACTGCACTATTCGAATAAGAGTAGGGGGAAACCCCGGTGTAGTGGTCCACCTGCATTCCCCCAGTTATCGGGAGTAGAGACCTGCGGGTCACAGTTCTGTGTGTGCGTCCTTCTAGGCGACCCAGATTGGCTGGCTCCTCCAATGCGCCTTTGAATGTCTTTGACAGATATATGGCGCTATACAAATGCTGTGCATCATCATCATCATCAACCCCATTGTACATTCTCAAAACCAAGCTCACCCCCGACAAAAAAGTTACCGGTAATTTGAATAAATAGATCAATTTTTTTTATTTTTTTTTTTTGTCTGTGATCAAACCCATTTTTTTTCTTCTCTTTTCTGCACCAACAGCAAGCTGTGATCAACCAGCTCTTGCAGCTCTCAAGGAACTGCTTGACCTTTGACTTCATAGGTACATTGACCGATGAATCGTCAGATGACTTGGGCACTGTCCAGATACCTACAGGATGGCGGTCAGGTAAGGGCAAGCAGTGTACAAATATCGAATAGGCATGAGTGCAAGATTTCGCATGAGGTGAAAGAAAGATGCTCTATAGAGTGTCTCTTTCTTTCACCGAATTCGAAATCTCGCACCATTGCACGAATAAGAATATTCGCCATTTGTGTTGTACAACACAGAGCTTAGCGAAAATATGAAGAAAAGAACCAGAGTTTTTCCCTGCAGTAATCTATGAAAAGGGTGCAAAAATATTGAAAGCAAAAGCAAAATCCCACAAGCGCACATGACCTCGGGCAGCATTGCGCATTAAGCCAGCAGGCTATACACATACTTCACTATCATTTTTTACTGAGCACAATGAATTGAATCGTATTGTGACGTCACCTCCTAAAGCCGTGCAGCGGTACATTTTGGATGGTACGTCGTGTGTGCAACGGTACAAATGTTTGACATTCAACCTCCCAATTTGCTCGCGTACAACAAGCCAAGTAGGCGTTGTACAATCAAAGACAACAGACAAGTTGAAACTTCCTCTCAAACAGCATGCGAGCGTTTCATGACAGTTTTTTCAGTGATTTTCACAGCCTAGTCTGTTCTCAGCCAATAAGATGCAAGGATTTTCAGTAGCTTATAACTTCTGTCGATAAAATCTCTAACGTAACTTTTCCTGAAATGCTCCCCATATTTTAGGGCAATATCATAAAAAAAAAACCTTTTTGTGTGTCCATCTGACCTCCATTTTCTCCAATCTTTCTTCACTTTGTGAACCAATTCAGCACTGATTAGTTGAAAGTTTTGTTATGATTCTTATATGCACAATCTCACAATTAATTTTTACAACTTATTTTTGGTTTTGGGGGTGTCTGGTCACATTTTCAAACTTAAAAAGCTTGCCAGTAGGTTGCAAAACAAATCAATTTTAGTCCAATGCTGAAGTACATACTCCTAAACTTTAGTGAATAATTTAATGTAATTATGCTTTTACATTTTGCCCATTTTCATTTTCAATTTATGTGTTCAAATTAAGTGTATTAATAAATACATCTTGCCCCTGCTAATAATGTCACTTCATTTTCTAATTCTATTCCTCTATCCATAGCCTTTCTGGATTTTAGTACAGTACATCTCTTCTTTGATCTATACAAGGCATTACCTGCATCGTTAGCACCTATAGTAAGTCTTGATAAAGTTTGCATAATTATATTAAAGGGGTACTTTGGGCTGAAAATATCTATATCTAAATAAATAAAGTAAAATTCACAGAGCAAAATGCAGAAAATTTTATCAAAATCTGATAACAAATAGCAAAGTTATTGAATTTTGAAGTTTAGCAATATTTTGTGGAATCAGTTATGCACATCATCATGTATATATACAAAAGAAGTGGGGATATGACATCAGTTTGCTCATTGAATGTTCATGAAGACATGCAGATAACTTTTTTGCCTGAATAATGCAAATCCTTACAATGCCATAACTTTGTTATTCCTTGTCCGAATTTGATCAAATTTTCGGTGTTTTGTTTGTCTGATTTTCTTTATCTGCTCAAATCATATTATTTTCAGCCTGGAGTACCCCTTTAATCAATTTGATGTAAATCTGAATTTGAATTTGTGAGAACATAGCATGCCTTGTCAGTTTCAATACCAAGTAAAAATATCAGATTTATCGTGAAATGGGGGAATTCTTTTGTTAAATAGGAAGGCGATTGTGATGATTGTGAGTTTTCAAATTCTTTTCATGATAGTTTATAGTGAAAAGGTTAGCTGGAAAGGAGTGCTCTTAAGAATTCCTAACAATGACAATATAAAAATAAGAACAAAAACAGCTTGAACGTTCATATGTTCAATGCAGTTCCATTCATGTTTTTATGTGTAGAGTGCATCAGGCTCATAGCAGAATAGAGATATTTTCTGATATCAGGATCTAACATGATATCCTACCTTGATTTTTTTTTCTCATGAAATATGAAATTAAAGAATCAATTTCTGTCAAAGTAACTCCCAAAGGAACTCGGCACTGCAACTTTCCACCACATTGACACCAAGCTGGTACATGTATTACCAAATTACATGGCTTTCCAGGAGATTATGGCTAATCTAATTGGCTAAAAACATTTGAATGCTTTTAAATGTGGAAATAGATGAATCTGATTGGCTTATGATATTTTGAATTCTTTGTGTAAATAGGCCCTCTCCTGTCTAGTACAGATAGCTTCAGTACGCCGGTCATTATTCAACAATTCAGAACGAGCAAAGTTTTTATCACAGCTAGTCACTGGGGTGAGAGGGATCCTGGAAAATCCACAAGTAAGTTGGAAGCTATTTCTGTCTGTAATTGATATTTTATTCAAGAATTACGAATCAATTGAAATTGCAAGTTTCATAAGGTATGTAGCAGAAGCTGAATATATTTCATTTCCTGTAATTATATTGTAATCTAGGAAGTTTTGTTGTATGCTCTTTCTCTTCTCAATTATAAATGTTTCCTATTTCAAGAGCCCTGGGCCCAATCTTACAAAGAGTTACAATTGATCCGATCATCCTCAACTGTATGAAATCCATCAATGTCATAATTTTTTCTACAGGAAATTTGCACAATGTCCATTGTAATTAAAGAGAAGCGCACTGAATTTTCAAGAAAACAATGAATGTACATCAGAGTTTAAAAATATTTTGAACAAACATGCATGATAGATGTTGACGTTGCTGGCTTTCCATAGTTGTGGTTGATCGGATCATTCACAACTCTTTGTAAGACGGGGGCCCTGTATTATAAAAATGTAAGATCATTCGTGACTGTAAGTCTATGTACAGAAGGTTGTAATCAATACATGCATCACCAACATTCATTATCATGTGAGGCTTGTGGGTCAACCACTATTTCCTTACACGTATAAAGTAATACAGGCTGCAAGTGAAAATTGAAAAATTGAACAGATATTTAACTGACTGATGAATCCCGAGTGCAGGGTAGAACTCCATGAGAGGTCCCTGGAGAACTAGTGTTTGAATGGAGTTTATCATCACTTTGAAATATAAACACTGTGATTAATGCATGGTGTTGAGTACACTGTGGCAAATGAGTCTCTCAGGATTACTGCAAAGTAGTGACATCACAATAAGAGCAGGTATAACAAAATGCATGAATTGTAATTATTAACATCTCTTTTTTTTTTACACTCCCGTATGTGACAGGGTCTTTCAGAATCAGCCAACTACCATGAGTTCTGCAGATTACTTGCAAGATTAAAGTCAAACTATCAGCTTGGTGAACTGGTCAAGGTGGAAGACTACACCGAAGTCATAGCCTTGATTGCAAAATTCACAGTCTCAAGTTTACAGGTAAGTACATTAGGTCCTGGGCCCCCGTTGCATAAAAGTTGCCATTATGGTAACTTTGCTATCCAATGGTAACTTGCATGGAATCCTGATTTTGATTGACTGTTGATCATTGTTTTGTGGACAGGTGTTAGAAAAGACAACATCCCATCCATATCCGGGGGTTCAGCTGGACAATAAATTATCACAGAGGGAACAAGTGGATAAAAACAGCTAACAAAGCCCACAAAACCCTTTGGCTTTCTACAGAGAAATTTATGGTTTTGTCCAAGGGATGTCAAAGTCATAGCCTATAAATCATAAGTCAGACCAGTATTAGAGTATGCCACTTGTGCATGGGATCCACATGAAGTCAAAACAAGTTAAAACTCTAGAAGGGGTTCAACGCAAGGCTGCCCCTTTTTGCTGTGGAGATTATAGCCGTGAAAGTAGCGTCAGTGGAATGTTAAAGGGGAATCCAACCCAAATAAAAACTTGTTTTTATAAGGGAAAAAAAAATCAGACAAGTTGATAGGTGAAAGTTTGAACAATATTGGACAAACAACAAGAAAGTTATGAATTTTTAAAAGTTGTAAATATTGGTAATCACTATACCCATGGAGACTTCAAATTGGCCGCATATGGGATGTCATAGTGATGTAAGGCAAGGACTACTCTTCCATGTACTCCAATACATATTATGGCTAAAATGTCATTTTTCCTAAAAGTTTTATTTCAAATTATATTTTTCTTTCATGAGGACATAAAACAATATACTACCTGGGTTATATTTAGATTACTGCCCCAGGGGAATGGGTACTTAGGAGAAAACCACAAATCCCTGATAATAAAGTACATGGCCTATGAGAAAAATGTCCTTGCCCCTTGTCATAATTTACTTACCCAGTTGCCAATTTGAAATCTACATAGTATTAGTGATCTCAATTTTAAAGCAACTATAACTTTCTTATAGCTTGTCCGATTTCTTTCAAACTTTCACCATTCTGTTTAATCTATTTTTCTCCTTCCCAACACAACATTTTATGGCTGAGGCTGGATTCCCCTTTAAAAGATCTCCAACTCGATACACTGGAAAGTAGAAGGGAAAAGAGCAGACTGACAATGATGTTTAAAATTCAGAATAATATTGTTGATATAAAAAAAGAGGAATACATAAACTTGATTTCCACAAGGGAGACGAGGAACAATAGTGGTACCCGTATAGAAGTGCCCTTTGCCTGGACAGAAACTTACAAAAATTCATTCTTTCCAAGAACAATAAGAGCTTGGAACTCATTGGATCCTAATATGAAAAATAAAATATCTGTAGAAAGTTTCAGAGCAACACTCTGACCCACACGTGAGCAGCATTCTGGCGATTTGCAGTCTACTGCCCTGCCAGTGTAAACTTCAGAAGGTTCATAGTAGTTACCATTGGATGACAAAGTTACCGTAAGAGTAACTTTTATGCAACAGGGCCCTTGTCTTGCAAAGAATTGATCCTATCAATCGCAACTTTGGAGAACCAGCACCAAGATGTCGGATGCATAGTTCCAAACAAAATGTATTCTGAATATGATGTATTCTCTTGTCCTCACCTGTCGGTGTGTTGCTCCTTGTTTCTAAATGAATGCTCTGTATAATTCCTATGTGCAGGACAATATGAATTTTATGGCTTTCCATAGTTGGGCTTGACTGGATAAATCACAACCCTTACTTTGGGCCCAGAACACAAAGCTTAGCAATGATCATAGAACTTTATTCTACGATGGATTCCACTGACTACAATGTACAATCAATCATTAAAATCAGGGGTACAATTGATTTCTAACCTTTGTGTTACAGGACCCAGGTGTGATGGATTCCTATCAAACTTTAATTGCAAATTCATATCACTTTACACAAATTTAGATCAATCGCAATTAGAATTTGAGTTGAATCTTATCTTGGGTTGTTGTTTTTTTGTGAGACAAGGGATGCAGTGGCAGTGCAGAAAAATGTTCTTGAGTCACAAATAATAAAAATAAAAGAAAAATAAACCCCTGTACTCTGCAATCAATAAAATATTGTCTTCTGCTGTTATAGAGAATTATGATTGGTCGATCCCCAAATTGTGAAAAAAGAAATTGGAAATCACCTTGTTGTAATTTCATAAAATAATCAACCTTTTTTTTATATCCACCCCTTTTCTCTATTCTTCACTTCTTGAACTGCTCAAGCCATGATAATTTGAGATTATTACAATTTTTTGTTTGAACTAAAAAAAAAAGAAAGATTTAAATCAATTTATAGAAGATTGACACATAGGAGGCAGGTCATTGATATTTTATGAAATTTCCATATCACAAAATTATATCGGTGGAGCCAGCAACTCGCTGTCCCAGCAAGAGACATTCTCCTCCCCATCCTAGGGCATTTTCAGCCATGGAGAGTAATTGAGAGTGAGGTAATGGCCTGTATTCTGAAGTCGGGTTTAACTTAAACCCAGGTTTAAAGTTGTGGTTTAAGTATGGATAGCCAATTGTTACATAAATCACTAACAGTAGAGATACCATATTTCAGCTCTTTTGGCTCTCGAGTCATTCATAATTGTCTAGGAAGTATAAAAAGATGATTGTCTTCACCATCGATGAATCAGAAAAGAGCACAGTAAACATAAGAAACATTATAATGTTGACACTTTTGGCTTCCCATAATTTTAGCACAGAGTTAGACCATGGTCTAAGGTAAACCTGACTTCAGAATACGGGCCAGTGACTTTAAATGAAACACTTCTGATCTGAGTAACGAAAAAAGCTTGGTATAAAAAAAATTCTATCTATACATAGGAAATTGTACAGCTTACAATGCTTGAGCGCTGAAAGCCAGCTCGAGCTAAAGCAGGGGTAATAATAATAACAAAGCACCTCGGAATAGAATATTTCTAGATAGGTGGCGCTATATAAATGCCTATTATTATTATTATGCTGACTTTCTCAATTTTTTGTAGTTGCAGATGTTGCCCCATACTTCCCTATCTGAAGTTGCATTTGGTATCTAAATGGTGTTGTAAGTGTTTTTATTTTCAGCAAGATTCATTCTGTTTCACCCAGATAGATGGGATGTTTTTCGTTTAAATATTATCTTACTTTCTACTTTATTTCTCTTGTATTGCAGGCGCCAGTCTGGCAATTTGCACCCAACAGTATTCACTACCTCTTAACGCTATGGCAGCGGATGGTTGCGTCCGTACCCTACGTCAAGGCCACGGAACCCCATCTCCTGGAGGTCTACACTCCAGAGGTCTCCAAGGCCTACATCACCTCAAGGTTAGATTCTGTCACCATGGTGATACGAGATGGGTTGGAAGACCCCCTGGATGATACCGGTATGGTTCAGCAGCAGTTAGAACAGGTGAGTCATTTGCTTTTCTGTTCCGGTAAAGTCTGCTACAAGGTTACGATTGTACATTGTGCCTGTAACGTGCTGAGTGTACAGTGGAAGTAAAAATATCACCTGTTGAATTCTTTGTGTAGTTAAGAAAACACATTTTCAGAGGAATAGCAACCAAGTAAGCGTAGATTTGCCAAACCTTCTGAGGGTCTCTAAGTAATTGCAGTGGTGGATCCAACTGGGTTAAGTACTATGCAATTACACAAGCCATATTGTTTGTGAACAATGATTGGCCCATCCAAAGCATTGTGTCTGGCCAGCTAGATCCGCCATTCAGTCAGTAAAAAGATTCTTTGACAATTGCTCCCAAGACAGTTGCTCCTACTTAAGCCTAACGTAAACCTGAACTTTAAACCCAACTCTCACTTTCATCTGATCCTCACATTTTGAACCAAAAATCACTACCCGAATCCTAACCTTATATCTTTGGAGAAATTATAGGAGCAGCCATCTCAGGAGCAAATGTCATATTTCTTGGGATCACTCTCAAGGGGGCAGTAAAATTAGCAATATATGTATATTATTCTCTTTCATTTTGACAGCTGTCTACCATAGGTCGGTGTGAATATGAGAAGACCTGTGCACTCCTCATTCAGCTCTTCGATCAATCAGCGCAGGATTACCAGAAGACCTTACCTTCAAGCCCTGAAATGGCCATACAAGAAGGTATGTGCTAAGACCTCCCTATCAATGGTCTAGGACAGTCATGGTACAGATTTAGTTTCAGGGCCATTCTCTACATAATTTCACAGTTCATGAAATGTATGGTAAACTGCCGATTTGTCTATTGCCAGCTCGTCCACTCATCACATGGTCTACCTTCATTTAGTCTAATGCCATTTCGTCCATCAACATTTTGTCTAACAATCATTTGGTCCAGTAACCATTTGCTCCAATAATAACTTCGTCTAATCACCAGTTCATCTATGACCATTTTGTCTAATAACCAGTTGGTCTAATACCCATTTTCTTTTCATTAATTTTGCCCAATTAACATTTATCCAATTAGACCAAATGGTTTGTGGACTAAATGGCTATTGGACCAACTGGATATTAGACGATATGGTGAGTGGAAGAATTGGCAATCAGACCATGTGGATAGTAGACGAATTGATGATAGACCAAATGATAGTATATAATTTGTAATTAGATGAAATGGCATTAGACCAATTGGAAATAAACCAAATGTATGACTCAACCATCTTTCCATCCACACACTCATGCAAGTTGGAACACAAATTAGATAGCCACACAATGCCTCCACTTTCTGTGACCAGGGGGGTGTTTCATGAAAGATGTCAGCGCTGACTAAATTGTCAGAGCTGACAATTTCAGTGAAATCCTTGGTTTTGATTGGCTGTTACCATGGTAACTGTCGGAGATCAAATGCAGATTACAAATGATTTATGAATGTTGACAAACCTGTTCGTATTTTCAAGCTTATGCATTACTGGCCACCGAGCACGTATGTATGGCAATCTGCCTATCTTTATTGAAAGAAAATGCAACGGAAACCACGCAAGAATCTAAGGCTACAGACCGAAAGATGGCTGGGAGACAGAATTGTGATGTTTTTCTGAGAAATGTCATCTTTTTAATTGTTCCGTGTATCTATGAGTAGAATACCAATCCTCTTCTCTTGCTGATCTTTTGTTTTTAACCATGACATAATAATTGTAGAACTCTGTTTATACTGCTACCAATTCTCAAGGCAGTTTGTTATGTTTGATCACAAAGTAAGTGCTATGCATAAAGGTCAACAGCATACAATAAAATAACCCTTTTGTACATCCAACCCCCCAATGTTCCCCATTCGTACTTGCTCAAACTATGATAATTTGATTATGACACATCACATGAATTCGAAAACAGACATAAAATCAGGAAAATCTAAGGAAACATTTACATGGTGATTTGGGGCGATGTCGCACCAAAATGCACGAAAGAGCCCTGGAAACTCGAAAAAGGGGAAAGGTTTTATCAATATTTTTGTCTGACAAGTTGTCAGATCTGACAACTTTCCTTGATTTTGATTGGCTGAGAAGCACTGTTACTATGGTAACTGTCGGATAGATCGTCCGACAAGTCCTTTCATGACACGCTTCCCTGGAAAATCCCCTTCCGTTGCAACGTTAAAGCTTATCCAATGATGCAGTTTCAGGTAGAGAGTTATGACAAGTAACCTCTGAAAATAAGAAATTCCTTTTTCCCTGAAGATTCCACATATAGGTGATTGGAAGTACATGATTCAATTTTAATCATTCATTTTTTTCTTGGCTGTCATTCCTCTGTTTAATACTCGTACGCTTCTCCTCTTCCTCCCATTGGTGACAGGTCGATTGACTTGGCTTGTGTATATCATTGGTGCCGTGATCGGTGGTCGGGTATCTTTCACTAGTGCGGATGAACACGATGGGCTCGATGGGGAATTGGTCTGCAGGTAAAACAACATCATATTCCCTTTGCTTTTGTAATCGTATATAAGCATGCTGAATCATGAAACGTGTCATCGATTGTACAAAGCAAATATTCAATGACAAACTTGCTGTCATCCAATCATATGGGATGATATTGTTAGTCGTCATTGATGACAAGTTTCATGAAACAGGATCCAAGGCTTGACACTAACGGGCAGTCCCCTGAGGGAAAAACCCATAACGAGTTACCCCTATACCTTACATTATCTCCTACTCACCCCCCCCCCTCCACCTTTTTTGTTTAAAAAAAAAAGGCCTTTAAAAGATAACACTCCTGGCATATTCTCTTTTATTCTATTTATTTTATCACCACATGAAAGGTATTGACTATTTTAACCAGTTTGAGGGGGTAAATGCTGACATATTTAAAAAAAAGATAATTACTACAGTGACAACTTTAATAGAAAAGTGTAAATTTTGCCCTTATTAAGTTTTTAGAGGCTGTCCCAAATAATTATATTTTTAAAGATAAATACATCGACTCAAGGCTGGGAAAGACGAAACATAATGCATATCTCTTATAATGCAATGTTTTCAATTTCATTCAGATAAAAAAAAATGTATTCAAAGTGATTGTCTTACCAACACATCTAAATTTTTAATATGTGATATTCAGACTAATCAGACATATTAATGCATATGTTTGCTTTGAATTATTATTCATTGTTTCAATTGAGATTTTATGTGGATTTATGGTAAAGGAAAAAAAATACATGGGCAGTGGGCAAAGAAACATTATTTTATCAAACCCACTTGATTGCAAAAAACCACAGAAATTGATATCAGGATTTGAATTTTGATGAAAGTATACTTTGGAGTGAACAAATTTTACCCTTAAGAGAAAATCGTTCCCCTTCCCTCATAATATGTGGAATTTCGCCCCTCTTTTTCTCAATATTGGGAATGCATCGGCTGTTTAGCATTCTCCTCCATATTCAACATTTGATATACATGTTGTTGAACTATTAACCATTAATTTTGTCCATCTCAAACTTGTTTACATTGAATAGATATTAGTTATTGTTTTTGTTGTATGCATGTCATTTTTTCGGGAAATCCAGGATATATATATTAAATAAAAAATAATAAGATGAAAAAAGGGAACAACTTTAATACAAAAGTGTAAATTTTGCCCTTATTAAGTTTTTAGAGGCTGTCCCAAATAATTATATTTTTAAAGATAAATATGTTAACTCAAGGCTGGGAAAGACGAAACATAATGCATATCTCTTATAATGCAATGTTTTCAATTTCATTCAGATAAAAAAAAAATGTATTCAAAGTGATTGTCTTACCAACACATCTAAATTTTTAATATATGATATTCAGACTAATCAGACATATTAATGCATATATTTGCTTTGAATTATTATTCATTGTTTCAATTGAGATTTTATGTGGATTTATGGTAAAGGAAAAAAAATACATGGGCAGTGGGCAAAGAAACATTATTTTATCAAACCCACTTGATTGCAAAAAACCACAGAAATTGATATCAGGATTTGAATTTTGATGAAAGTATACTTCGGAGTGAACAAATATTACCCTTTAGAGAAAATCATTCCCCTTCCCTCATAATATGTGGAATTTCGCCCCTCTTTTTCTCAATATTGGGAATGCATCGGCTGTTTAGCATTCTCCTCCATATTAAACATTTGATATACATGTTGTTTAATTATTAACCATTAATTTTGTCCATCTCAAACTTGTTTACATTGAATAGATATTTGTTATTGTTTTTGTTGTATGCATGTCATTTTTTGGGGAAATCCAGGATATATATATTGAATAAAAAATAATAAAATTGAAAAAGGGAATTTCTCTCTTGTGTTCTCTAGAGTACTGCAATTGATGAACCTTACTGATGCCAAACTATCACATGGAGGCTGTGAGAAGCTAGATATCGCAATGCTTAGTTTCTTTGAACAATTCACAAAGATATATCTTGGACACCAGATACAAAAGTCATCAAAGGTAAGCACTCTGTATGGCTAAATAGGGTTATCTTATAGAATAGGGGAAAGAAACAAGGAGGAATATAGTATAGGAAGAAGAAGTAGGTCCTCATTACATCCATCCATCAGCGGCCTCAAAATCTTATTTGCATTAATTATTATAAATCATTGTTTTATTAAGTTTCCCTTCATTACTCATGGACATTTTTTTTCTTCTGATTTTTAAATTAGATCACCTCTGCTTTATTGCAATGAAATAACTCTCCTCTACTATAATGTCGTGGAATACACAGGATTCCCAGCCCATCAGGGACAATTATTTTACTCTTTTCCAGTCAGGGAAAAATCAGGAAATTTGATAAAATATACCTCAAATCAGGAAATCTTTCAATCTGAGGGACGTGGGTTCGATTCCCAGCTATGCCGATTTTGTTGTTGTTTTTCCTTCAGCAAGAAATTTACTCACATTGTGCTGCACTCAACCCAGGTGTGGTAAATGGGTACCAGCAGGAAGTAATTCCTCAAAAAGCTGTGAGCACCAGAATCGATAGACTAGCTTTAATAGCCGGGGATATATAGGAGCACCTAACAAGGTGGATACGTGTGCTATATAAGTCCTATATTGTTTTTATTTTTATTATGATTTAATCATTGTATATACCAATTAATTTTTTTTTTGTATGAACAGCTATACAGAACATTATCACAGGTACTAGGACTCCAGGATGAATCCATGGTGCTCAGTGTATTCATTGGTAAAATGTAAGTTCACTTTCCATTCCAAGGTATTCTGCAGCTGTATTAAATCACGTAATCCGGGCGAGACTGCCAGAGGCGTTGCACTTGTTCATGCTAAAACCTTCCAAATCAAACCCCTTGTCAAAAAAATTATGAATTGAATTATGAACCAGATCCAGAGAACTCTTGGAAAAGATCCAAATAAAGTGAGTACACATCCGACTTCATGCAGTGTTCCCAAAATGTATGGGATAGCCACACCAGGCGTTTGTATATATATCAAACCATCCAGATCCAGATTGTTGACCCCAAGATGACATTTTTAAAAGATCTGACATTTAGAAGCCATGTTCTTAAAGTCACATGGCTTTAGACTGGTATTCTGGCCTTTCCGATATTTGCAAATTTACTGCTCTCAGAAGGTAAATCAAATGATTGGATGAAATCTGTTATGCGACCAATCCTTTTTAAAGCCAATTCAAAATCCTTTAACTGGTATATCACTCAGTTCATGGCTCTGCTTTACAGTACAACACTGCTCTCATTCACACCTACACACCATCTAGGCTTCTACGCTCCAGTGACTCCGGTCTTCCTACTGTTCCAAAATGTAAAACAAAGTTGGGGGAAAGGGCATTTATCCATGCAGGCCCTTGCTATGGAATTCCCTCCCACGAGAGATCCGGGATAGGAAGTGTGTCAAAACCTTTAAGATTAAGCTAAAAACTTCCCTCTGTAACTCATTTTATCAGTGATGATTTTTTTGTTATTTTGTTTTGCTCCCCCCTTCACTTGTGCGCTCTGAGCATCTCTTATGAAATTATTAATAAGAAAACTTGCTAATGACTGGTCCGAATGACTATTTCTCTTGACCAGTCATGATTTGAGATAAGGATTGTTGATCTCATAACAGGGATCAACTCAGTGTTAGATAGCATGTGATACACATCATTTTTATTAGGCATTAGAATAATTGCACACACTTGTTAGCTTTTGAACACCCTTGGCTATGCCTCGGGCATGTGGGAACTTTTCCAAAGTTACCTCGTGCAACGTTGATTATTGTATTATTTGTATACTAATACCCTTGATGAAGTGTATTATTTATATACTAATGCCCTGGATGATGTGTATTATCTGTATACTAATGCCCTGGATGATGTGTATTATCTGTATTCTAATGCCCTGGATGATGTGTATTATCTGTATACTAATGCCCTGGATGATGTGTATTATTTGTCTACTAATTCCCTTGATGAAGTGTATTATTTGTATACTAATGCCCTGGATGATGTGTATTATTTGTATACTAATACCCTGGATGATGTGTTTTATTTGTATACTAATACCCTCTATGATGTGTATTATTAGTATATTAATGCCCTTGATAAAAAGTATTTGTATACTAATGCCCTGGATGATGTGTATTATTTATATACTAATGCCCTGGATGATGTGTATTATCTGTATACTAATGCCCTGGATGATGTGTATTATCTGTATTCTAATGCCCTGGATGATGTGTATTATCTGTATACTAATGCCCTGGATGATGTGTATTATTTGTATACTAATGCCCTTGATGATGTGTATTATTTGTATACTAATGCCCTGGATGATGTGTTTTATTTGTATACTAATGCCCTGGATGATGTATATTATTTGTATACTAATGCCCTGGATGATGTGTATTATTTGTATACTAATGCCCTGGATGATGTGTATTATTTGTATACTAATGCCCTGGATGATATATATTATTTGTATACTAATGCCCTGGATGATGTGTATTATTTGTATACTAATGCCCTGGATGATGTGTATTATTTATATACTAATGCCCTGGATGATGTGTATTATCTGTATACTAATGCCCTGGATGATGTGTATTATCTGTATTCTAATGCCCTGGATGATGTGTATTATCTGTATACTAATGCCCTGGATGATGTGTATTATTTGTATACTAATGCCCTTGATGATGTGTATTATTTGTATACTAATGCCCTGGATGATGTGTTTTATTTGTATACTAATGCCCTGGATGATGTATATTATTTGTATACTAATGCCCTGGATGATGTGTATTATTTGTATACTAATGCCCTGGATGATGTGTATTATTTGTATACTAATGCCCTGGATGATATATATTATTTGTATACTAATGCCCTGGATGATGTGTATTATTTGTATACTAATGCCCTGGATGATGTGTATTATTTGTATACTAATGCCCTTGATGATGTGTATTATTTGTATACTAATGCCCTGGATGATGTATATTATTTGTATACTAATGCCCTGGATGATGTGTATTATTTGTATACTAATGCCCTGGATGATGTGTATTATTTGTATACTAATGCCCTTGATGATGTGTATTATTTGTATACTAATGCCCTGGATGATGTATATTATTTGTATACTAATGCCCTGGATGATATATATTATTTGTATACTAATGCCCTGGATGATGTGTATTATTTGTATACTAATGCCCTTGATAAAGTGTATTATTTATATACTAATGCCCTTCTTAAAGTTTATTATTTTTATACTAATGCCCTTAATAAAGTGTATTATTTGTAAACTAATGCCCTTGATAAAGTGTATTATTTGTATACTAATACCCTCTATGATGTGTATTATTTGTATATGTAGTCCTGGATGATGTGTATTATTTGATTTGTATATTAATACCCTCTATGATGTGTATTATTTGTATACTAATGCCCTCGATAAAATGTATTATTTGTATACTAATGCCTGATAATGTGTATTATCTATCAACCAGAATCACCAACCTCAAATACTGGGGAGGCAGCGAACCCATCATCTCAAAGACGTTACAGCTTCTCAATGACCTGTCCGTTGGGTATAGCAGTGTCAGGAAGCTGGTCAAACTAGAAGCAGTGCAATTCATGTTAGCCAATCATACAGTGAGTAATACAAGAACAGAATCGCACCTTGTAAGTCACATACAGTGGAGTTTGTTGGAGTTCCTGAAGTTTTTCGGAAATTTTGTTTTTAAGCATGCGTTTATCATATTCAAAGGTAAATTCTGCCTGGAGGTCAGCTCCCAAGGTAACTTAGAATTGTTTTCGAAGGGGTTGCCTCTTGGGTGAGGTGATCTCACAGGGGGACAAATAATTGCATGAAGTTTCCACCGAGTGAAATGCACTCTTCAAAGATGTTCATTGGGCAATTTATTCACATGAGGTAACCTCCTTGGGAAGTTATGTCTGGTGGGTGTTTCATAAAGCTGTTTGTAAGTTAAGAGCGACTTTAAGAACGACTGGTATATCTTTCTTACACGCTAAATAATCGCCAATGAACATTTAATGGTGAATATCATTTACCACAAGAAAGGATCACCAGTCGTTCTTAAAGTCGCTCTTACGAGCGGCTTTATGAGACGGGTCCCAGGGATTATCGTCATTGTTATGGCTTGATCGTGGCATAAGTCATCCCTAATGGAGTGTGGGCTCATCATACTGTGTAAAATTAATGGAAAACATGAACACCAGTAGAGCTCAATCACATAAAGACCCACAATGAATTAGGGGTATGAAAATAACTTTTTTTTCTACAAGAAAAAAAGTCTACTTATAAATGTTTTAAAGTCTTTAAAATAATTTATTTAAAAAAAAAAAAAATCAAGAAATGATTTCAAGTAGCAATCAATTTCAAGATAATTTCATGATAAATATATTGAACATGACTTTTTTTCGTATGATACACATTTCCCATAATTCCTTGACCAAAATATCTCCCGCACAAGGTCAAAAGAATAGTGCCTGGGTGAGCTTTCTGTATTTAATACTCTGATCAGATGTAAAGAAAAACAATAAATCAGCATATCTGAATCATGGAAATGTACATTTTCTGCTCTGGAAAATGGTGGTGAAAAATAAGTTAATATTTGAAACATGCAAATGCATGTACCCTAGATATGGTTTTTTGTTTTTGCATGAGATTGTGTTTGTTTCAATTTGTTTTTTTTGTGTGTTTTTTTAACATTATCATCAAAGGGTGTTATAGTTAAAGTCCATTGAGTTAATGTTGAGGATAAAGTTTTCTTTATATGAATGTGATTTATTTCGGGCAAATTCTTTCGTATTTCTTGGTGTTATACCTTTTGTTTTTCAATATTTTAAGTGACTTTTTTTGCAATTATAATGATCTAAGGTTTAATTACGTTTCAATATCCTTTATTTCCCCCAAAAATACTGATCTATTTATCACTTTTATCTGAAAATAAATTTGAGTTGAAATTGTTTCTTTGAGAAGCCTTTTTTCTATTTTGCATTAATATGCATCCATTTGAAACCAGCTCCCTGGTTGTCATGAATTTGGTCTCAAAAGATACTCAGAAATTAAGAAAAAAGTCAGAAAACTGCAATGTTGTAAAAATGCTTCTTAGTTTGATTTCAATATGCCTGAAAGAGGCACAAGTCATTCCTTGTCTTTCTTCAGCCAAATTACTTTTTCTCTATTGAATTACAGGGACAGAATATTTTGTAATGAAAATGTTGAAGGCCCTGTCACATCTGTTCGTGCAAGCCTTACAGGTGATTGCCCGCAACTCACCTGCAACAAAGTTTTGAGCATGTTCAAAACTTTTCTGCGTGCAAAACAGACTTGCGTGCACTTCTGCGGGCAACTGCGTGTGAGATGCGTGCGAGATACTGTCAATGCAGGTGACCTGCGAGTTGCAAAAAAGTCATCCGCAAGTCACACGCAAGGCTTGCACGGAACGATGTGAAAGGCATTGATGTTTACACCTTTGCTTTATGCCATAATATCCTTACTACTGAGAATTGATATTTCAGTCTTAAATCACATTATTCGATTCATATTTTAGATTTTTACTTTTAAATAAAAACCATCACAAACTGTGCTGCACCCCCTACAATTACAATGTCCAAATCTTGAAAATCAGGTAAACCAAGATGACTTGATAGTCGCTGATGATGTCAGACACAAAAGGAGAAGACCAATAAAGTATTAGCAAATTTTCTTAATGACCAAATATCTAGTTCCTCTTGAAATGTACATTATATCAAGAAAATGAAGTTTGTGAAATAACTGATTAATCTTGTCACTGACATCACTTTTCATTGATAATCTCTTATACCGCCACAGAGCGACCATTTTCCATTTCTTGGCGCCAATGGCACGCTATCAGTCCACGACATGAGGTGCCGGTCAACCTTCTACACTGCCCTCGGTAGGTTACTTTTGGTAGATCTCGGAGAGGACGAGGAAAGGTTCGAAACTTTCATGGTACCACTCACGACGGCCTTTCAATATGTTGGCAACCAGCTGGCTAATGCAAAGACAGGTTCAGGTTGGAATGAAGCTAATACGAAGGTAAGATTCTCACCAGTTAAAACACTACATTTACTAATTGATCGTAAAACAAATTGTGTTTGATTGCATTAACCACAAGGTACAATCAAACATGGAAAACAAATGGATTGCTAAACTATGTGTCCTGAAACATAAAGCGATACAGTCATTCTTTCTGGTCTATTGTAATTCTATACTGAATGGTTTCCATTGTACCTATGATTGATAAAAAACATATAATGATAATGTGACTTATAAAGCGCCATATCCACTCTGTAGAGTGCTCAAGGCGCATAAAGAGCTAAGAGTGAAATAAAAGAATTCTGAGAAGATTTTTAAAAGTCTCTACAGAGATACCTTTTTGTATGTCTTGAGGAAGACTATCCCACAAAGTGGGGCATGCATAGGCAAATGATCTTTCATTAATTTCATTGATTGTGTATCATTCATTTTGAAAGTTGCTTGTGCGATAAGTTTAAAATTGAATTTTGTAATAGAAGTGTAATGTAATGGAAACTGCATAGAAGAGGGCTTTGAATAATACCTGGGATGTAGGCATCTATAGTTGAAAACATATTTCCTTCTCGTTGACTTCTCATGAAGGATTCTGGAACACTGCTGTAATGGCACTGTACAGCATTTGAAACAAGGATAGGTGAAACTTTCATCTTGGTCAAATTTCTCTTTTCTTGAAGTTGCAAAATTTGAACAAATCGGATTTGATGCCGACTACAGATGGGCTCTCCACTACATCAGAGGGGAGGTTGTTCCATTCATTGATTTATGAAAATAAAAAAAAACATAACGAAAGCTCTCATTGAATTAAAGTGTACACTGAGTAGACAGTAACATCGAAACTGATTAATGGTAAATCATATGAAATCTGAAAAATATTTCAGATTTATAAGACCTTTTTACAATCTCTCGCATCCCATATGATATCCTTTCATGATTTATTGAATTAATAAATGAATTATTCTGTGCATGGTTTAAAAAAAATGGGGACTTAACTGTTGTTGACCCTTTGTAAATGCTTTTTTTAAAGTTTCTTTCCATTTAAGACCAAAAAGTTTTGATTTCGGATTTCTATATATTTATTATTTTTGTTTGTTTTTTGTGATGTGCAGAGGACACTCATTGGGCTAGCCCGAGACATCCGAGGGATTGCGTTTGCTTTCAACACAAAGACAAGTTACATGATGCTCTTTGACTGGATGTATCCTTTACTTCATCATTTTCTTGCTTGATTGTTTTATTTCTGATTATGTAAGGCTTCCCTTTCATTAATTTGTTATATTTATACATACAAACACCTGGGGCCCGTCTTACAAAGAGTTGCGATTGATCCAATCAACCACAACTATGGAAAGCCAGCAAAGTCAACATATGAAATACATGTTTGTGTTAGATGTTTTCTGGATGTGATGTATACTCAAACAGCCATCAATGTCTTGACAATTTGGTGTGCTTCTCTTTGTTTACAAAAGACATTGTACAACTTTCCTCCAGGAAAAATTATGATGTAGATGGATTTCCATATAGTTGAGGTTGATCGGATCAATAGTAATTCTCTATAAGACAGGGTCCTGATGGGTGTGTTATAAGTTGTTCGTAAGTTTTGAACGATTTTAAGAATGACTGATGATCCTTTCTTATGCGCTAAATAATCACCAATGAACATTAATGGTGAATATCATTTACCAAAAGAATGGATCACTAGTTGTTCTTAAATTCACTCTAAACTTACAAACAGTTTTATGAAACAGCCCCCTGGGAGATTATTTTATTGGTTTTCGTTCAAACTTATTTTCTAAATTATTAACTCAACTTGCATTGAGTAGGTAATAACTGAGTAAGTTGATGAAAATAAAGTAATGATGAATGTAATTGAATGAATGAATGTCTTAGTGAAAAAATAAATAAATATAATTATTAGATGGATGAATAAATGAATGAATATATGAAATATTGAATATTGAATTTATTGAATTTCCACAATCAAAATAAAAGTGTACAAAGTAAGCATTTTATAATGCAGTGGAGGAGATAACAAAAGTAAAATTACTTATCTAGGTTATCCCCTTACAAAACAACAAGTACACATAAAACATATAAAATTATACATTTCAATGTAATACAGCAAAAAAATCACTAAGTAAATAATTTACAATTAAACATAGTTCTGTATATACTCACACAAACACACACACACACCCACGCACACACTTACACTTTATACACATGCAGGAAAATCCTATCTCTTATTGCGCTGTAACAAAAAGTGCCTATATCTCCTTTTGAATGAGTTCAATGTTGGTTTTTCTCTTATAATTACTTCAATATTGTTCCAAATTTCTGGACCTTTAAAGAAAATAGAAAATTTTGAGCTGTTTGTTCTTGTTTGGGGAAAATGATATTTGCTGGATGATCTTGTATTATAATTGTGAAAATCAGAATTGAATTGAAAATATTTTGAAATTTGAATGGGAATTTTATTTCTGCAACAAAGATACATAAAAATTCCAATATTATAGAGATTTAAATCATAAATATTCAAAATCTGTAATTGAAAAAAAAAGTGGCTTCGAGTGGGCAAGATAAGAGGACTTTGTAATGATACGGACAATCTTTTTCTGCAATAGGAAGAGTCTGTTTATATATGAGCTATTTGAATTACACCAGGCTATATTACAATAGTTTAAATAAGGTAAAATAATTGAACTGTATATAGTCATCAATATGAATTTTGGCAAGAATCGTAATCTGTTGATAATACCAACTCCTTTGGAAACTTTGTTACAGACGATACCAATGTGTTCATGCCATGTTAATTTGTTGTCTATTGTCACCCCTAAAAATGTTAATGAAGATACTAATGAGATTTTTTTATTCCCCATATTTACATGAAATTGAGTATCTAAATGCTTATTCGTAAATATCATGTAATTTGTTTTTTTAATATTAAGTACTAGTTTATTTACAGATAACCATTTATCTAAAAGTACCAATTCACGATTGAATTTATCGTTTAGTAACTGTGGGTTTGTATGTGACATGAAAACACTGGTATCATCTGCAAACTGAATAAAATCAAGATGGCACGATACATTGTATATATCATTCATATAAATAAGAAATAACAACGGGCCTAAAATTGAACCCTGGGGCACTCCACATCTGCTGCATTCTGTTTCGGAAGTAATATTGTTAACATATACAAACTGTTTACGATCAATTAAGTAGCTTTGACACCAATCTAATAACACACCCCTTATACCATAATTACTGAGTTTGTGTAACAAAATAAAATGATCGAGAGTATCAAAGGCTTTTGACAAATCAAGAAATAAACCCAACATAATTTCTTTCTTGTCAAAACAATTGCTAACTTTATGGATGAACTCAAGAAGTGCAGAAGACGTGGAATGCCCCGGTCTAAAACCATACTGACGTTCTGAAATGATATTACATTTTTCAAGAAAGTCATACAACCTGGAGTAAAAACACTTTTCAAGAATATTAGAAAAGACAGGAAGAACAGATATGGGTCTGTAATTACTTACATCATTATGAGCACCACCTTTGAAAACTGGAATTACTTAAGATATTTTCATTTTATCAGGAAATACACCTTTAGCTATAGACATATTGAAGATTTTACAAAGAGGAACACAAATGACATGAATGACACGTTTAACAACAGATATGTGTACATTATCAAAACCAGGACTG
This sequence comes from Lytechinus pictus, assembly GCF_037042905.1. NCBI lineage: Eukaryota > Metazoa > Echinodermata > Echinoidea > Temnopleuroida > Toxopneustidae > Lytechinus > Lytechinus pictus. Next base: position 30,380,417 of record NC_087256.1, on the reverse strand, counting down.
GAATTCTTTTTCAATTTACAAACTATTTCAATTATTTCTTTACAAGTGACAGGCGGAAAAAATGCAGTTTTCACATTGTTCTTTAAGAATGATTGATAATTTACATTAGAATATTGCACATTTCCCCTTAAGTTGTAACCAATGTTGACAAAATATTCATTAAATATGTTAAAGATTGCAGATTCATTTTGAATCAAATTATTATCATGAAAAATTTCTACTATTTTCTTCCTATCTTTCTTTTTTGTACCAAGTATGTCTTGTAAAACATTCCATGTTTTCCGCATGTCACCCATAGCATTATCAAATTTATGTTTATAAAAGTTATGTTTAGCTTTTTTTAGGTCATTGTTCAACTTGTTTCGAAACTTCTTATATTTTTCATGTCTATAAGCTGTTCGATTCTGAAGATATTTTCTATATAACTTGAATTTGTTATTGCACATAATACTTAGTGATCCATGGTTTATTTTGTTTACTCTTTTTTATTTTTACAGTTTTAATAGGGAAACAATATCATGATAACATTCTAAAAATTGATGTAGGAAACAACTGTAACTATGATTTGGATCTTCATTAATAATCCATTTGATATTCTTGAGTTTATCCATAAACCTACCTATATTTACTTCACTAAGGTCACGTTTTTCAAAGGAATATGATTGACTTTTATTCTTTTCTTTTTTACAAATACTAAATATAGGTAAATGATCGCTGATGTCTGCAACCAACCACCTGACATAATATGTACAAGTTTATTAGTAAAAATATTGTCTAAAAGGGAACTTGTATTATGAGTGGTACGTGTTGGAAAATATATTAACGGATACATAGAATTGATCATGAGAATATCTAAAAATTTGTCAACTGTTGCACTATTAAGGGAATTCATTAGATCGATATTAAAATCCCCAACTAAGAAGAGATCTTTATTTCCATTATTAACAGATTCTAGAATAACATTCAGCATTCCAAGAAAAATAGGAATAGATTGACCTGGAGGTCTATATATTGAACCAAATACTGTTTTTTTGTTATAAGTATTAAATTCAATGAAAATGGATTCTATACAATCATTATTCACATCAAGATCTTTTCTATGTATAAAGTTAAGATCATTTCGAATGAAAATCCCTACACCACCACCTCTTTTCTTTTCTCTTGATTTTCCAATAAATTCGTACCCACTTATATTAAATGGGATATCATCAGGTTTTAACCAAGTCTCCGAGACTCCTATTGCACAAAATGTAAAATCTAAAATACTAAGTAGAGATAAAAGAGAATCACCATTTTTAAATATACTTCTACAATTTACATGCATGCATGAAAATACATCTCTTGATTCATTCATCTCCAGATTATTAATGCAACTATTGAATTCCTCAGGTATATATACATGTAACTCTTTGGCGGGCTCACTATCACAATCTTCATTCAAACTTGGAGATAAAAATTGTCTCAATTTAGAGATATTTACGCCATGAACAGATTTGCTTGAACTGACAGAAATAGGCATTTATCCCACAATACACATACATTCACACACCTACATACAAATGCATACAATAAATAGATAAAAGAAATAATAAGTAATTAGTAATAAGTAAGAAAATAGGAAAAATAGGAAATAAGAACCAGAAACCTTCAACATACTTAAAAATGATTGCAAGCTAAGCTATACTTCCGGATCAAACAGAGTTCCAATCTAATACATTACAAAAGTTCAAGGTCTTTGGTAGAGGTGATCATTTTTTTTATTTCATGTCCATTTGTAGTCTTGATGGAAGCAAATATCCTGCCGTCCAAAGACCAGGAGGAACTCACTTTTTGGTGCTTAAAAGTTTGTGACAAGAGATGATTGTTGTACTTCGTCAGATCCTCCATCACAACTATCCCAGAGTTCTTTAACTTACTACGCTTCTTGATGAATTCATACTTGGTCTTATGCGACATAAATTTCACGATGATTTGACGTGGTTTGTGAATTTCCTTGGCAGCACTAGCATATGAGTTTTCATGTGTGGACTGGAAATTCTTTTTTTCAATGCGATGTGAGCGATCAATGTCCTGTGTAGAGATGTGGATACCAATACGTGATGCTACTTCTTGCACGACATTATCGGTGACTTCATTGGCATTTTCCTTTATTCCCAAGATTCTGATGTTGCTTCTCCTGGAGTATTGCTCAAGGTTGTTCAATCGAAGTGACAATTCCTCAACAGATTCTTGCGTAGATTGCATCTTTTCTTGGATTCGTTGGAGATTATTGATTTTATCATTAATTGATGATTCACATTTATGAAGAGCATTCAGCTTTTCATCTAGCATTTCCTTCAATTTATTTTTTCCCGTTCTTGCATATGTTCGTCGAGCTTGATACGCTCTGTTTCCATGGCCTTAGCTACAGCAGACTGAACAGCTATATCTATTCTTTCAAGAAGATCCTTAGTCAAATCAAGGTTACCAAGAGATGGTGCCTCATCAGATTTATCTTCCTTACATTCTGAAGAACATGCTACTTTTGATACAGTTTTCTGAGATTTATTGCTGGAACGAGTATCAGGCATAGTTCTAGATGTGTGCTTTGACTTTTGACAAATAAATATAAGAATGCAATCGGAAGAGTGAAATTCAAGACTTACTAAAGCACATGTAGTTGAGGAAATGTTTGTATTATCCACCATCAGAAGAAAGATAATGTGGGACTGAAGTGAAGATTCAGCAAAACCATGACAGCTTGCAGATATAAAATATTGGTTCCTGGTTCAAAATGAAGTTCAAAACTTATTTACATGATGGAAGAAATAATCCAGAAGGTCTGTATAAATCTTGCACAGGTGCCTCTCTAACAAGTACAAACGTCTGTGTCAATCTCAGTTGCAAATGTACGAAACTCTATAAATCTCGCAGTAGGGAGAAACTCTATAAATCTCGCAATGAATTGGTGAATAAATGAATAGTTCAATTAACACTGTAGAAATGTGTAATGTTGTTATATATCACTTTATTTGCAAATCTGCACATTAAAGGAATACAATGTACGCCCAGGACATTTCTCTATAATGAGAAAATGCAGGGCAATAAAATTCACTATACAGAAAAAAAAAGCTTTAAATAATACAACAATCAATATGGAGAAAAATACTGGGAAGTGCAACGAGGTTAGCATTTCTCTATAATGAGAAAATGCAGGGTAATAAAATTCAATATACAGAAAGAAAAAAAAACCTTTGAATATAATACAACAATCGATATGGAGTACTGGGAAGTGCAACGAGGTTAGCAAAGGGAAGGAAAATGGAGTCCGACTATGTACTTGAAACACGGAGAGGGAGTTTGTTTTCCCACATATTCAGTTTTTTGGAGTAATAGATGACAAAAGATGACACGATGGCCAATTTTGATATATTCTTTCGGAATTGTTTGAGATGGACGGGACTCCCAGTTTCCTTCAGCAGCCGCTTTAGCCTCGTTGCATTGTCCGGTGAGATGTGGCCTCGAGAGCCGATTTCCAAAGGAAGGAATACCACTGAATATCCATTGCTTTCTATATCTGTGACTAGGGGGGCGTACTTGTTTGATTTGAACTCATGTGCTTTGGATATGTTCATTTCAAAAGGGACTGATAATTCGAGTATGAGAAGTTTCTTTGTGTTCCTCCAAAAAATGCAGATATCTGGTATGAGATTTGTTTGAGTGCATTCTAGTGGTATGGTAGATATTCTTTCCTTTGTCCATCGCCCTTCCTATTATTCTCATCATCATTATCATCATTTATGAATAAATGAACAACAATTGAATTGATAAAAAATTATTAGATCATTAAATAGATAAATAAATGAAATGAAATAGATAACATCAGTCTTCCTTGACCAAGTGTTTTTTGTCCAGCTACCCTGCCTACACCCCTGTATTACTGAGTGCCATAGAGCTGTGGTACCACGACCCATCCGTGACCACGCCCCTTCTTAAGCTCATGGCCGAACTGGTCCAGAATAGATCACAGAGGTTACAGTTTGATGTCTCCTCACCAAATGGCATCTTGCTATTCAGAGAAACCAGCAAGATGATGGTAGCATATGGTGAGTCAAGGGAAACAACTGCAAATATTTCTGCCCGACTTTGGCAAAAGGAAGCAAGTGACACCTCAGTCAAATTTGAGTTATTGTTGTTTCTGAAACACCCTTTGTATGTTGCACGTTCAGGCAAGATTTGGAGAAGAAATGATCGTTCTATGGAAAGATATTGAAGAAAATATGCTGTTAACTTGCATTGACGCCTGTGTAAATGACAAACACACATTGCTCGTTTACAGCAAATGATCCTTCTGTAACTTGCTTCCTTTTGCCAAAGTACGGCAGATTTGTGTAGAGGTGTTGTGGCTCAGTAGATTAGTCTCAGGACGTTGAAACATTGTATAAAGCGCTATATAAATGTTTGCATATTGTGATTGTTATTATTATTTGAATTACTCAGAACACAATGAACTGATCTATAACTATGCGGGATACTGTGAAAAACTTATTCAACTTTTTGAAAGGGTCCATTATGACCAGTTTGGTCGGTTTAAAAAGTGCTACATCAAAGCTTTTCATTAGTTCCATATCTTACAGGCATCTATGGAAATGTAATACTAGTATTAGAAAGTGGATGTTGTAATGATTTGCTCTTAGAACTATTCTTGTCATAAGTGAATGTAATACCTTTGGGATTTTGACTCTTCATAAAGCTATAAAATGATATTTTAGCGATCTTTGAGCTTGGTTATTATGTACAAACTCTCTGTCTTCCTTGTCCTCTTACCATTTTTTTAAATATCTTTCATCTCCTATTTTTCCTATTTCTACAGGTACAAGATTGCTCACGATTCAAGACATTCCAAAAGACCAGATATACCAGATGAAATATCCTTTTATAGAAAATTATCTTTTGAGGTGTAAAAGGGCCTAAACACTGTCAATTTGTATAATTTTACTCCCTCTGAATAATCTAAATATATGTAAGAAATGTGGAACTAACATTTTGAGAGGAAAATACTTGCTTGCAACTTGGTTGATGCGTAATTAGTATACAAATAATGAATGTTTCTGAGTGCAATGGACAGAATACTTCATGAGGTGAAAGATGAAATGATCCTTATGAATGAATGGATCATTATTTCATCTCTCACCGAATGAAGTATTCTGTCCATTGCACGAATGAAAAAACATTCATTATTTGGTTTATATGACACCTAAAAATAGATTTTTATTTTTTTCCATACAAAATGTATGAATTTCGATGCAAAACATGCTCATGCAGTGCGAGTTCGGATATCTGGAGACCTTAAACAGATTCTTACAATGCCCCATTAGTTACTGTGATCCTAAAGTTATGGTGGAAGCGTTGTGGTGTAGTGGTTCTGACTCTCGCCTTGTAATTAGAGGGTCGTGTGTTCAAATCCCACTATAGCCTAGCGTCCTTTGGCAAGGCGTCAATCTACAATTTGCCACTCTCCACCCAGGTGTTAAATGGGTATCCGGTAGGATGCGAAAGCGTTTGTAGTATGCCTAGCAATTGAGTCTTGGAACTCTGGTTAGAATGCTCACCAGGGAGTGGAGAAGGTGCGTACATTGTATGCGGGCATGCCGGGATCTGTAAAGCGCTTAGAGACATCATTCCGATGTATTAAGCGCTATATAAAAGCGGATTATTGTTATTATTGATCCTGGGTTAATGTATTTCATTCAATTTTGGGGGTAAGTATAAATTATAATCAACCTTTCTGCTCAAGATCATTGTTTCCTTGACTATCTGTTCCCTCCCCACATTGAAGGGCATCGCTGTTTGTTTCTCCATGTTGAAAGCTGCCCTCTCTGGCAGTTATGTCAACTTTGGTGTATTCCGTCTCTACGGTGACAGTGCACTAGAAGAAGCATTGCAGATGTTTGTCAAACTCCTCCTCTCGATCCCCCTAAGCAATCTGCTGGTGAGTGATTAAATCAATTCAATGCAATTAAAATTTATTTCACCAAAGGAATATATTTTTTTTTTAAACATACATAGTATTGTTATGATAAATAAAGTGTTGCTTGGCAGATAGCAGCTAGTAAAGAAAGTGACCATTGTAATTGGCTGACATTAAGAGATATATCTTACTGTATGGCCCAGACTTAGTTGATAATACAACAAATAAACGTTGATAAAACTGAGAGTGGGGGGATATAAGTTTTATTACAGTTATTTTTATGATTATAGGTAGTAAAACCTGTAGAAGTCAAATTTAGGAAATTTGAAATGCTTCACAAAGACACAACTTCAGAAGACAAATCAAAGGCATCTCCAAGCCCAGGTGTCACTGAATTTGCCTGGAAGAATTCTTAGCGACTTCTGCAATGTCTCTTCAGTCACTGCGATATCTTGGAGTTTTCTCCTCAATTGCCGCAAAGCCTCTGAAATGTATCTTGTAATTGTAATGATGTTTCCACAAAGTCTCCGAAATTAAATATTATTCAGACTGATTTCTAAGACGTCCCAGAGACTGGACTGAAAGAAGTCTCCCAACAGTCTTCAAAATTGATAGTTTAAAGTTCTTGCAACTACTTAGACTGTAATTTTCAGGAGACATCTGTGTAACAAGTAAAATGTTATAAACTAGTTTCAAGTCCAGTAAGATACCCACCCCCTTTAGTTGCCTCCCTGAAGTTCAGGGGAGGGTTTCATCAACATTTTTGTCCGACGAGTTGTCAGATCTGACAACTTTCCTTGATTCTGATTGGCTGAGAGGTACTGTTACTATGGTAATTGTCAGATAAAACAGGACTTGTCAGATAAAATCCTTTCACGAAACTCTCTCCAGGGCCCTATTGTACAAAGAGTTGTAATCGATCCAATCAACCTCATCTGTATGGAAATCCATCAATGTCATCATTTTTTCTACAGGAAATGTGCACAATGTCCTCTGTAAACAAAAAGAAGCATACTGAATTGCCTAGAAAACAATAGAGTATAGGAAAATACATCATATCATATCTAGAAAACGTTTTGAATAAGCATGCATTTATATGTTGACAATGTTAGTTTTCCTTAGTTGTTGACGATGGGATCAATCGCAACTCTTTGTAAGACGGGGCCTAGTTTTAGTCAGTCTTACTAGCCATGTCTCTCTGAAGTAATACTGAGCACATTGAAGGATGCTAGTTATTCTCGTCTTTGTATTCCAGGACTACCCTAAACTCAGTGGATCATACTATGTTCTTTTGGAATGCTTAGCCCAAGATCACATGGGTTTCATCAGTAGTTTAGAACCTCCAGTCTTCCTACATGTCTTGTCATCGGTATCAGAAGGTCTTACAGCGCTCGGTGAGTCCACATCCAATAGAATACCAATGAGTTGATGTCACAAAAAACATTTTGGATTTCAGCATTTTTGAAATATTTTGACAAAGCATGAGAAAAACAATTGACTCACCAAATAAAGTGGGAATTGGTCCATGGGGCCCCAAGATTTAACCACATTAGCCCTGTTGAAGTCAATGTACCATTATTCTGGTTCTAAAGGTTTAGAACCAGACAAATAATACATTGGTTTCAATGGGGGGATTTTCAAGTATTAATTTATTTAGCCATACATTCGGCCACCATGAACTGATTCCCACCAAATTTGATTTGTGAATGGTCGTTTTATCATGCTCTACCAAAATATATTGCAAAAACTCTTAACATGGTTGAAGAAAGAGAAAATTCACAATGTCATAATTCTTTACTCTATGATTATGTTTAATTATAAACATGTACCTAAAAATATTGTCATATTGGCTATTCATAAAAGATCAGGCCCCCAAGTGCTTCTGCGGCTTTAGAGATTGCAATATGACAAAACACCTATCCCTCCATGTTTTGTTGTACAGATACTATGGTGTGTACAAGCTGCTGCGCTATCCTGGATCATATAGGGACATTCCTCTTCAAGCAACTCACAAAGAGCACAAAGACAACTGGTCAGACCAACAGCTGGCCGAAGAGTGGAGGGGACACCAAGAACTACACAAACCTGCTAGATGTACCAAGGGATCTCCTTAGACAGGTTGGTTCATGATGATGATGACGATGAAGATAATGGTCGTCATGGTGGTGTCGATGTTGGTAGTGGTGGTCGTTTTGGTGGTGGTTGTGGCTGTGATGATGATGATGATGATGATGGTGATGATGGTGATGATGATGGTGATGGTGATGATGATGATGATGATGATGATGATTTTGGTGGTGGTTGTGGTTGTGCTGATGATGATAATGATGATGATGATGATTTGAGATTTGATTTGATGATATAATTCCTCTTGCAGCTCCAAAAAGCTCAACTGGAATGATGATAATGATGATGATGGTGATGATGATGATGATGATTATGATGATTATGGTGATGGTGATGGTGATTTTGTTTTGTCTATTTTTTATTTTTGGTAACGACTAAGTGAACACCAAGTTTCTTGACACATAATCTCGTTCTTAACAGGATTTTCTCTTGATATGATTTACATTCCCAAATAATCAATTACACCTGATATTTTCCACTATTGTTCACCTCCTTGTAGATGCTGTCAACAGTACTGAATATTATCATGTTTGAGGAATGCAGGAATCAGTGGTCCATGTCTAGGCCTCTCTTAGGTCTTATCCTACTCAATGAAAATGTAAGTGTCTTGGTTCCATGATAAATTTGTTTTTCCTTGTATTACTTATTAGTCTTGTTTTTTTTCTCACTTTGTCAATATGTTCAAATTTAAAAGAATTCAATTATCTGCCTATGATGAATATTTATTAAAAGTAAAAACTTTATAATTTTAGTTCAATTCTTCAGTTTTGAACCTCTGACCTTTCCCAGAAGTAACATAAAGCTGAAGAATTGATTTAAGCTTTCAAAAAAAATCATACCAACTACATCATCTGTTTGATTTTTGTGTGGTGGGTATGGGCAGGATTCAATTCATGAAATTCAATTTTGAAATACATGTAAGACCTTTGTAATGTTATATAACATATTGAGATATAGTGTAGTAGGTTTGGGTCCTGGAAAGGACCACCTAACTTGGGTGGTCCTTTTCAGGACCAACGCTTGCCCCAGAAAGATACATGGTGTACCGTGAAACCTACTACACTATTCTTCTTCACCATGGAAACCTTCAGAAGTTACATATTGAGATGTATCTCCTGACTTTCGCATATTTGATAATATAATCCTTGATAATTTGACAGATTTGTAAGAAGTACCCCTTTATCCTTTATTTCTGTTGTCGGGAATTAATTTATTTTTCCTATTTGCTTATGTTATTAGTATTTCCAAGAGTTCCAGCAGTCTGTTATTAGTGCCCAGCCAGTGGAGAAGCAACAGGATATGCACATGTGCTTCAAGAACCTTATGGATGGTATCGAGAGGAACCTCAGAACAAAGAACAGAGACAGGTGAGCCCTATGATTATGACATACCTGCCAACCATTCCGATTTTGGCGGAATTATACCGATTTTTATACCTCCATTCCGAATTCCGAATTTTAAAACCAAAATTCAGATTTTTGGGTTAATCAATATAGTGTTGAAATTATTGAAACGGCTGTATGATGCGACTAACGCATGCACGGCTCATATCAAGATGCGACTAACGCATAAACGACTGGAGCGCACGGCTACGCAAATGCGCTAGTTTTGCACAGAGAGCGACTTTAAACGGCGCGCAAACACTGCTAAGTGCGCAGTTCCATTGCAAATATGCATGTGAAAATAACGAGCGTACACGCTACGGCCGCACTTAGCGTTGACTTCCGGAAAAAAATGGCGGCTGACATCGGCTCGCGAAAGTGCCAGTTTTTAGTGAGGACATGTTTTCATAATCCACGAACATCGGAAAAACCGTGAAAAATACACTTTTTTAGACCCCTTGTTTCCTAACTACGATGTTAAGAATTACCGGTGGTGATATTTTTGACGCGAAATATTGTGATTTAGGTAAGAAAACTTCACCTTTTATTTGAGGTTTTGCCCATGTCGCCGGAAGATTTTGTAGTGTGGGAGTGAGTTAGTGAATGTGCAGTGTATGTCTAGTGTGTTAAATTTGGTGATTTCAGTGGTTTATTGCTGAGCTTCTGAGCTGCGCTGCCTGCATGCTGCAGCTGCCGAACGGCTGCACACCATACCCCGCGCCGCCCGGCCAGCCGTGCACCGACGCTACTCTAAGTTAGATCTATCCCAACGCAATTTTAACATTGATCTGTACTTTATTTCTTGAATAGTTGTCAAATTTTTGAGGAAGAAAGGAGATTATCAAATTTCGATCTCAAGTTGAGCCTTCGGAGCCGAACGCCAGATCTACTTGCTTCGCTTGCCAAAGCTCCCGGCGCCCGCCGAGTTGCTGCGCCTCTGCCTCCCCGTCTTAGCTCACCGGCGCACCGCAAGTGCGCAGTGCGGGTCGGGCGCATGCAGCCGTTTAGTTTCGGCTCCGTTTTTGTCATGGCTGAAAATCTGCTCTCTTATACCAACAAGCATTTATCCAATTTAGGTTTTGTCCTCAGTCAGTAACCCCTGTGCGGTGAAATAACATGAATATGATTGTCAATGTTTGGCTTATTTTCTCTTGATATAGGCTGGATAAATGTTTGATTTTTTGGCATGTCAGTTTATCATACAGTAAGTTAGGCCCAACTTAGATCTAAATTCATCATAAAAATAGGCCTATGCCTTGGCCCATAACTCAATTGAATTATTGAAATTAATTTTTTCTAATTAAAAAGAGAATCTGTGGAGATGAAGATCTTCATCAATCTCACTTTCCACCAATAGAGGGCTCTCAAAAATATATTCAAAAATAAGAAAAAATTAAAGTTTTTGAGAGCTCTGGTGAACAAGAAAAATTCATAGAATTAAATGAAAACAAATCACACCTGCATGAAACTGGGTGTTTTTTTGTCACAAAAGTGATATTTAAAGACCTTTTAATTGACAAATGATATTAAATTACATAAAGGTAGATTGTGAGGATATATTTGCTTTAAAAAGTGTAGGGAAATGCGGTACACTTACATGCTGAAAATGCAAAGAGCCCCTACCGTTAAAACGGGCCGGACACCCACTCGGTGCCCTCGTAGTATTGATACTGATTTTTTATTATCAAAGGTTGGCAGGTATGTTATGATGGTGCTGGTGCTGGTGGTGGTGATAATCATGATGATCATGATTATGATGGTGATGATGATGATCATGATCATGATAATGATGATGATGATGATGATGATGGTGATGATGATGATGATGATGATGGTGATGATGATGATGGTGTTGATGGTGATGATCGTGATCATGGTGGTGATTGTGATGATCGTATTAATATTGTTGAGGTATACCAAATCATTAATCATCAAAAGCTGAGGGAATCTGTCATGACATAAGCAAGAATTGCACAAATTGTTACCTGCTTATCAGGGCGTACCAACACATAGTTTATTCATTGTCTTTCTGTCTTTCATCAAGAATCAAAGAAATTAGTATATTTCAGCTGTCTCTTGATACCTGTCATACTGAACTGTGTAATTTTCCACTTTGCCTATACACCAGACCCAAAACACCTAGCATGAACCTCTACCACTATATCTGCTGCCTATCTACATGATCAATCTTGCATGTGGCTGTTGAATAAACATTGCTACAGTTATTAGGAATGTATTATTGAAACATTGAGATTGCTTGAGGATATACATAGTGCACTCTGACTGGAATGCTGTCATTGACCTTGAAGTAGAGGAAGCATCTCTTGTGTTTTCAGATTTAGTTCAAAACAATTTATATTGGCTTATCAGTATATTGCTTGTCCTAAGGAAATACACAGTTTAATGTTTATTTCATGCATATTGGCAGAAAGGGAATGTATCACAGGATAAAGATACAGGTTGTTTAAAAATACTAGATTTGTTGGTAGAATAATTTAAAACATAACCCAAGAGTTGACAGTTGATATAACATGAGATCAAATAAAAATGAGAAGTGATGTACAGTGTATGCCTGACAATCCAAAGTGTACACATTTCCCTTGACAGCCTTAATAACCTCATTGCAGCCTGATTTATTTTAGTAGAATTCTATTACAGTTGGCTGAGTGTAATAGAATGCGAGCCTGAATGAGTGATTATCTATCACAATAGTCCAGAGTTTAGGATGAATTATTGTGGCTGTCTCATTATTTGACATACATGTATGCTCATGTCTGCATCTATTTCATTACAGCTATTATGATGATAATATATACATATTATGATGATAATATATACATCACACTTCCCATCTTAATTTGATGTTCAAGGTGTTACAGAGCAAATTAATGACTTCAATTCAATTCAATTTATTCACGTCCATAAAAGGAAATTTGTTTTGGGATTTACATACATACATTTCATGACAACATCTAAAAATACATGAGAGAAAGACATACAAAGTATTAACGGCAATTATAAAGAGATAGTGCACCATTACAAAAAATATATATATATATATATATATACAAACATAATATCAACAAAGAAAAGAAAACTCCTACAAGGCACCATCTCCTCCCCCCGCGCTCACCCAACAGGAAGGTGAAACAATGTCCAGTGTGAAGAGATAGAAAAAGAGAAGAAGAGAGTAAAAGAAAGAAAGAGGGAGCAAGAGGGGCAAGAAGTTCAGAGAGAGGATAGAGAACAGAAAGGGGAGATTACCCCGGAGAAAAAGGGAGGCAGCGGGAGGGGGGCAAGGCATAACACTACCTATATTGCACACTGCATTGATATAATTAGATAATGCATCCATTTCAAGTACCGTACACCAGTGACTTCCAAGCATTGATCCCAATTAGATACAATTAAAAGCACGAATAAGCTATGACCGAGGACCTATTGGAGTAGTAGAAAAATAAAAGTAAAGTAAAATATGACCATGGACCTATTATAGTAGTACAATAATAAATAAAAGTAAAGTATGAAGAGGTCCACGGTCACCATGGACCTGTTACAATCTTATGATTGCAGATGCTAGCGACACTTGCATATAAACTGCTTTCCTTCCCAGTTGCATCAAACTTTATAGATTTAGAATAATTATTAAAGCAAACATGACTAACCCAGAGCAGAAGAAGTAAAAGATGGAGAACAAGAGGAAGGAAAAGGAGAATTAGAAGAAGGAGAAGATGAAGAAGAAGAAAAGGAAAAGAAGAAGAGAAGGAAGAAGAAGGGGAGGAAGTAATAAATGGGGACACATGAAAAAGTACATACTCAGAACAGTCGTCAGATATACGAGTTTCTATAAGAAAAACTGTGGGTTGTTTGATAAACTATTAATTGAAAAGAGGCGATACCATTTAATGTGAGCTGTCAAATGCCCTAATCGCGAATGGTACAAAACTATTAAGATAGCGATTTGTCCTACATCTTGCAGACTGGAGTCGTTTCCCTGATCTCATCCAACAAAAATATTGATTAAGAGGGTGTTGTTGGTCTTTCATGACATTCTCAACTTTCTTAAGGATGCAGGCAGAACAGATATCATCAAGTAAAAACCTATCCCCAACTATTTTTCCTGCTTGATTTAACATTAAACCTCTGAATTTTTTGTTTGGTCACATTTCCTCAAACTTCAATACCAAGAGAGGCATCCATATAAAATGGTGCTCTCAACAACCGAGGAGTAGAAGAGTTTGAAGATGACATTGTCGACATGGAAAGACTTCAGTTTCCTCAGAAAGTGGAGCCTTCCATGACCTTTACCTAGAACATGTTTGCACTGTTCTTCCCAGTTTGGCTTATCGTCAATTACTACACCAAGATATTTATATGATGAAACAATTTCAATTTCAGAATCTTTCATGACAACTGGATTTATGGAGACATTTTGTTTTTTCCTGTGATCAAATATAATTTCCTTAGTTTTCTTCTCATTCAAGATAAGGTAATTAGAATTACACCAGTGTATAAAAGTGTCCAGAGTTCTCCTATATTCTGTTTCATCGTTCTTAAAGATCAGTCCAACAATGACCGTGTCGTCGGCATATTTCAGAATACTTATGTTTACACCATCCGTTTGACAATCATTAGTATAGAGTATGAAGAGGATGGGTGACAGAACACATCCTTGAGGGGATCCTGTATGCCCCCCTCCCCCCGGAATGAATTAATTAAGAAATACATGTAAGAAATAAAGATTATTGAATAGAAAATAGATGATAGGTTCAAACGTTAAAGATGAATGAATAAATGGCTATCTGTCTGTCAAAAAAATTAAATGTGGTCGGTGATGATTGGGTTTTCAAATTCTCGGGAAGCAAGTCCCACATATTTGCCAAACTGTAGTAGCTTTGATTAGGAAGTTATGTACAATGGAGATTATGAGGAAATGAGATACGGTACTACACTGATTTGCTCTATAGGTCACAACGTCCTTGACGCAAACTGCCCCCCCCTCGTTTGGTGGGGGTGGGGTTATGATTTCTTTCAAAAACCATTGGTGCATTGATAGGGAATCGAAGTAGCAATAATGATTTATGCTTTATCATCGTCGATCAAAATACATGTATCACAGTAAATGTCAAAATATACCTTGCTAAAAAAATGGGAAAAACACCTACTGCGATATATTGTACATAGAGTCCAACCTTACACATTTTTTTATTGCAAGTGTACTGTCTTTCAATTGGAATAAGACCACTTGTCCTAAAGTCCAAAGGTGCTCTAGATTTTTGTTTGCATTTGTATTACAGTGTAGATTGATTTCGGTCATTTCTATTTGAGCTGATAAATCAAAGGTATACTGTTAGTGCCCATGTGTCATTCTAAGTTAGGTTTTCAGCCATTCTCTTATCTTTACGGTCTATTTTAGATTTTATGAAGATTAACACAAAAATATACCTTTTCTCCCTTCCTCAACACAGTCTTTCACAAAGAATAACTGAAATAACATTTTAACCCTATTCAGTTCAATAATTTAGAAATTGTCAAATAATTAATTGCCAAGAAATAAAGATTGACTTTTTTTTCTTTGACTAAAATAGGAATATTTGTACTGCAGAAGACAGTGAAGACTACTTTATCAAAAACACAGCCAGGTTTTTTAATTCAATTTCCTATTTTTAATGGGTTTTTGCCACCCATTATGTGGTAAGAGAGAATTGATTTGTTTTGTGTAACAGTTAAATTTCCTGTATTGAAAGCCTCTTCCTTCGTGACAGTTGGTTTGGCTATTAAACAATTGTAAAACTGTCATGTAAAATGATGCAAAAAGATATACTGCAAATTGAGATAGAATGAAACCCCTCCTCATAAAACACAATATGATTTTTTTTTCAATATCACTAATTTATAACAATATTAACTAATGAAGTTTTATACTGCATTGAGAATCGCCTCATTGTAGATATTGTGTTGATATGACTTCTGCATATTGTGCAGTTCTGAGTTTTGGAAAAATCAAATACTTGTGATGCTCTTTTGTGGAAGCATTGTAATGGACATAGTGGTTCTGACTCTCATCTTGTAATTAAAGGGTTGTTTGCTCTAGTACCAATGCGGCTAGCAGACCTGCCAACCAGTACGTTTTAGCAGTATTTAGTACGTTTTTGCAACCAAAATACGGCAGTACGTTTTTTTCTTGTAAAAATATGTTTTTTGTATTAAAAAAAAAAAAAAAAAATATTGAGAAAAATCATCTCTATATGTCTCTATTTCATAAAACGTACACAAATATGGTTATTAGATCAATGTAATTTCAGGTAACTTGTTTTTTTTTCAATCATTTTGTAAAAACCAGGGTGAGATATACACAAGTTTCAATGGGTTTTTTTTTTCATCTGCAAGAGCAGTGCGCATTTAAGCTTGCATGCAGCTTGAGCGCCGTGATGGGCGAGTGCGGCAAGCATTTTATTATGAAATACACTTTTTTGGGGGAAAATACAAAGTATTTATCTCACACGGTAAAAATACTGATTTTTTGGTCAAAATACTGATTTGGGGGGATAAGAATACTGAAAATGCAAAATACAACTTGGCAGCTCTGGGCTAGCGTCCTCTTGCAAGACATCGATCCACGCTCTGCCACTCTCCATCCGGGTGCTAAATGGCTACCAGATCGGATGATAAAGCCTATATAGTATAGTATGCCTAGCAATTGAGTTTCAAATCTTTTGCGGGAATGCTGTCTAGGAAGTTGGATATTGTTCGCATTGTGTGTGGGCGAGCTAGAATCCCATGGCCAGGGTAATGGTATATTTCTGTAAAGTGCTTGTGATGTATCAAGGCCTTCTTTAAAGGGGAATCCAGCCTTGGCCATAAAATGTTGTGTTGGGAAGGAGAAAAATAAATTAAACAGAATGGTGAAAGTTTGAAAGAAATCGGACAAGCAATAAGAAAGTTATAGCTGCTTTAAAATTAAGATTACTAATAGTATGTAGATTTCAAATTGGCAACTGGGTAGGTAAATTATGACAAGGGGCAAGGACAACTTTCCCATAGGCCATGTACTTTTATTATCAGGGATTTGTGGTTTTCTCCTAAGTACCCATTCCCCTGGGCAGTAATCTAAATATAACCCAGTTAGTATATTGTTAATGTCCTCATAAATGAAAAATATAATTTGAAATAAAACTTTTGGGAAAAATGACATTTTAGCCATAATATGTATTGGAGTACATGGAAGAGTAGTCCTTGCCTTACATCACTATGACATCCCACATGCGGCCAATTTGAAGTCTCCATGAGTATAGTGATTACCAATATTTACAACTTTTAAAAATTCAGAACTTTCTTGTTGTTTGTCCAATATTGTTCAAACTTTCACCTATCAACTCGTCTGATTTTTCTTTTTCTTATAAAAACAAGTTTTTATTTGGGTTGGATTCCCCTTTAAGGCCACTGCACACCTTACAACTGTTCCACGATCCGATTTTGGAATCAATCGCATTTTGCTCATTTTCTGAAAATGTGAACGAAAAGTATCTTTTTATTTGAGGTTCAAATTAACTGATGATATACTAGCAATATTGGATGATTGCAAGCCTTTATTTTGGAGTAAAGGCCAAGTTAGTTTCAAATCGTAGCCAATTGTACGATTGCTATGACGTCATTATGACTAGATATTAAATTCGCTTTTAGTATATTTAGGATGATAGCATAGTCACAGATTTGAACATAGGTATTAGTACAATGATTTAAAACATTGCAAAGTAAGATATTTCATGTCTCAATATAAGCATCAAATTCTACGTTTTATTCCAACCACGAGTCGCATACCAATCGTAAGGTGTGTGGTGGCCTTTAACCCTAAAAAGACTGGGGGGGCTGATTCAGCCCCCCCCTCAACATTTATCGCGATAAATCTGTAACGCGAAAAGCTGGCGCTGCGCCGTTCCATGACTTTTTTCT
This sequence comes from Lytechinus pictus, assembly GCF_037042905.1. Classification (NCBI taxonomy): domain Eukaryota; kingdom Metazoa; phylum Echinodermata; class Echinoidea; order Temnopleuroida; family Toxopneustidae; genus Lytechinus; species Lytechinus pictus. The sequence goes on along the minus strand of NC_087256.1, from coordinate 30,363,005 downwards.
TTCAAGTCTTTCGCAACTTTTGAGACCAAATTTGCGACGCCCGGGTACGTGGTTCCGAAATTACGCAACATTTTGTAAGTGCATGTCGACCCGAAATTGCTCAAAACGTGAATTTGTGTACAAATCCAATGCAAATTGTGTTTTTAGCCAAACTTCATAAATGTATCCTTATTTTCAATTTTACTAATCAAACTTAATTAATTTCATCTTGTTTATGGTCAGAATAAAGTAGCGGACGATTTCCATTGAAAAAAACAATAAAAAACAAAAAGTCGAAAAACAGAGAAATACATAAGAAATTTAAAAAACAATAAAATACATTGAATTGTGATATTGATTTTTTTTTTAAGTACATTTGATCAGAATCCTTCAAAGAGTCTGTGAATAGAAAATGAGCAGTTTAGAGGCCTTATTTAGTTAATTAGAGCAAATCTTTGATTAGCATAATTAATGAATTATGAGATTTTTCGGAAAATTTGATCCTACAGTCTTGGAGGTTATGCCATGGGTAATGCACGTGCAAATTTTCGTCACGATCGCGCGGTCGACGGCCGAGATCATAGGGGGGGGGCTGAATCAGCCCCCCCCCCCCCCCCCCCAGTCTTCTTAGGCATCAAAATAGCCCAGTCTATTTAGGGTTAAACATGATATAAAAGCAGATTTTTCCTATTAATATTGTGGTTTTCATTTTTCTTTTCATATTTCAGATTTACGCAGAACTTGTCTGTATTCAGGAGGGACGTGAACGACTCTCTGCGGACGTCAAACACGTCGGGTAACAACGGAGATGGCAGCACGGGTAGCAACTCCACAGTGACGGTTGACATGATGAGCTAACATAGAATCCATCCAATGGGACTATAGGAGTCATTCAGGGTCTTTCCGTTCCTGCTGTTACCCACAAACCATCTAGAGTCATATATATGGATGTGGATAGCGATTTTGGGGGTGCAGGTGGAAGCCCAACGGTGTAAGTGGATCACTAAATATAACTGCATAAGAGGGACAGCAGAGATTGAGAAACCAGTGGTGAATCGTTACAGAAAGGTGATTTGTGGGACTGCAGCGTATGTTGCATTCAGTAGAGGAGAATACAGGGAAAGGCATATATGGGACTGCAGCGGACATGCAATCCTTTCAGTGGAAAGCTACATGAAAGAGCGTGTATGGGACTATAGAAGTCTTGCAACAGTAGGTAGAAAGCGACAGTAAAGATCATGCACGGGACTGCAGTAATTAGCGGACAGCTACAGATAAACAACGTATACGCTGGCTATGAATTCATGCTTCATTATGTCGACCCATGATCATGGGATATTTGGGTGTTATGGCACTCTGTTTAGAGAATTTCAGCTTGGGTAACATAACCGGTATTATGTGTGAAAAAATGTGGTTTATGTTTTTCTTTCATCGATATCTTCATTTTTTTGTGCTCACACCTTTATATAAAAGACCATATGTGAAGGGGTTTAGTTGGAAATAGTGTTTGGGATAAACCTTCAGGCATTTGTAAGGAAAGGGTCTATTTTCACTTCCATCCACTCTAGAAATTATTTTTGTAAGAAAATTCCTTTTCTATTATCTTATTTGGACAATGTATCTTGAGCATATTATGGTGGCAGTCGGCATTCTTTGCCATCGGTTTACACTCGACTTTACACTCTGTGCCAGAACAACAGTGACCACGTCGGAATAACGGGATCACTTATTCTGGCTGTCAAGAGTAAAGTAGAGTGTTATCTACTGTCAGTGAATGCTGACTTGGTCTGTAATTCAAGTTTGTTGTGAGCCCATATGCTGCAAGTTAAAATGTAAAGACTCAAAGATTTCATTATGCAATTTCATATTTGACTTTCTTTTTTTTTCTCTTCGTCCATAATTTGTTAATTTGCTGTTCGATGGAGGAATATCGATATCATCTACAGACAATCTTTGGGACAAAATGTGTGTCTTTTGGTGCATAGAACACTTTTGGTTTCAGGTTGATCATATCAATCAAACTCATAGTTTCATAGAAATGCTTATTTGCGGGAGAAAAGGTCAAGAAAGGAAAATTGAAACAAAATTGGGTATTTTTTTGTGAGTTTATAAATCTTTAGCAAGAACTTTGCAAGGAAATAATATTAAGATTATTTTCGATGTTTTAGTGAGTTTTGGGAGATGTGACATACATCTAATTCTTCTTTCTCACAAGTCTATAAAGAGGCAAGTCAAGTCTTGTGTTTGAAAAAAAAAGGTAATCAAATAATTGGAGAATTATGCAACTTATTTTGGTTTCTCTGATGATTAGTAATTCCATCCTTTAGAATCTGCATTGCAACATTTTCACCTGGATGTAATTTGGAATGTATTGCTTCACGTTATTTCACAAAACTCTTGGAATTAGACGTGTTCATTGTATGAAATATACTCCATTGTTTGGCAAAGTACCGCTTGAATATGTAATTAAATAGTTCATGATATATGAAGGGTACAAACTGGTTTTATACTGGAGCACGACATCCAAACTTGTTAAATAATATATCCTAGCCTAAACCTGAGGTATTTTTTTTTTTATGTGGGAAATAATGCATTGATAAATTGGTTAGCTATTGAACATCACATTGCCAAGTTTTGACACCTTAACTGATTTTCAGGCATATACAAAAAGATTCAAGCATTTATACAATTCAATACATTATAATTTGTTGCTGATTTTACCATCATTTGCAAAAGTTTAAGACCACTTGAGTGTTGTCTATTGTTTAGTTACATGTAATAATTGCAATAAACTGTAAGTTTCTTTAAAAAATGGCCTAATATAATGTGTTTGTGTTGATTCAATGAAACCATTACAGGATATTACAATGATATACATGCGCTATACACACACATTTTCAGGTGGTCTGTAACTTTTGCAAATGATGGTATTACAAGTGCCTGTGTGGATCTTATTGACTACCATTATTACACACACAAAAACAGCAGAAGAGTAAATATGTACAGCTGTACATAAATTTGGTGTAAAACTATTTTCTTTAACAGGTCAATTGCAATGGTAATCTAAACCTGTCATAGTTTTAGATTAGATTTTGTTCACAGATCAGTTATTATAATGAGTCGGTTGTTAACTTCATTTTCCCCCCAATCTATTACAACACATATTGAAAATGGTTTGGGGGGGGAAGGAAGCATGTCTGGTATTAACAGATTTTGAACATATTTCTCAGAAATATAAATGCAAGTCTATCTGCCTGAATTAAGACTATCTTTCATTTTGCTTGCATTCATAATGTCATAATCTACTATACAATGTAAGGCCCAATATCACACAGATACCAATGATGATAATTATTTCTTATTGAGATACTTTGACAAACTCTGCCCAATATTTTGGTTATGGTATTTCTACCTATGCCACTAAATACACAGTCAATATACTGTTACGGATAACATGCAAAAAGTGTGAATTTAAAAGTTATACAAATTTATTTTGTAAGAGACCCCTTAAGATTGATCTTTTTTGTTGTTGTAAATTTCTGATTTATTGCCTACAATGTGTTCAATTGAGAATTTTCTCTATAGCTGTAAAGTAAGAATTAAAGCAATTTGATGATCATTCATGTGATCAATCCTCTTTGCTACATACTTGCCTCACCTGTTTTGATAAAATTTTGTATTTAAAATAATATTTACATGAATCAAACAGAACTTAATTTTCAGCAATCAGAATTGATCTTTTGGGGCTTGTAGTATTGAAGTTGATCACAAAATTGTACGTGACGCATCCTGAACAGTGAAACGGTAGTTGATTTATTTAGCCAAAGAGTCTCTAATATGAAAAATATGAATCCTCAAAGTAATTATGTTATACAGTCAACATAAAGAATACAAAATATCTCACCCCGGATGGTTTTTCATAAAGCTGTTTGTAAGTTAGGATGACTTAATAATGACTGGAACATGTACTTGGATGCTGAATCAGAATGTCGAATAGTTTGATCCCCATTAGCTAAAGTTCAAATCCATGATGATTACGTGTGAATGCATCGTTTATAAATTGTCAAACAATGTCAAATCAGGGACAGTATAATGTTAGGATCAGAGAACGGGGCTTGATTCATAAAGCTTTTTGTGAACTAATCACTTTAAGTAGAACTAGGCCTGTTGCAGAAAAAAATGCGATCAAACGCAACCCCAAGAAATCAAACACAATTTTCTTCAACCAATGAAACATGAGCATAAGGGACTTGTGCTTGACTTTTTTAAGTTGCATACAAGCGCAACTCTTTCTGCGACGGCACCCAGGCGATTTGTTCTTCTGCTGGAGCGCCGTGGTGTAGCGGTTCTGACTCTCGCCTTCTAATCAGAGGGTCGTGTGTTCGAATCCCACCATGGCGTAGCGTCCTTTGGCAAGGCGTCGGTCCACACTTTGCCACTCTCACCCAGGTGCTAATTGGGTACCGGTAGGAAACAACCGTCATTGTGGTCTGTTTAGCAAGTGTGCGTCTAACGGGCTGCTTGAAATGCTTTGAATCCAGTAACCGGGTGATAATGATTGCGAAGCGCTTTGAGCAGTCGTAGAATGATAAAGCGCTATATAAATGCTAACTATTATACAAGAAAATGTGTCCTCACGTAGCTGACTTGGCTCCTCAAAATATAATGCAAGTCGTGCATGAAGTCATTCGTAACTTTACGAACAGATTTATGAAACACCATCAAGGTCTTTGTGCTTATGAAAGTTTTGTGCAACTTACAAACATGACACTGACTGCTCCCTCTTGTTGGTGCCAATAGGGCCGTCTGCACCAGCCCAAATTTTCAAATTAGCGTGCTATTTCTGATCCGGCAAATTATCCCGATCTGAACAATTTCGAGACTATTTGTAATGGGGACGCAATTACCACGCTAGTTCTTAGGATTAATCTCGAGATTGCAATCCCAAGTCAACTTGGGATTATTTGCAAAATACCACGCTATTTTACGAATTTATCCTGCTTATTCGCAGGTGCGGACGCACTCTGGATTATTTATTTATTCACGGCGTCAGACCATAATGCATCGATGGCTCGCTCTTGCAATGGTGGAGACGGGGTTTCTTGAATGTCGAGATTAATCGCGAAAGGGGGCCAATCGGCTAAAATCTCAAGATTGAGCAAACTCGGGCTGGTGCAGCACCCCCTAATGGGATTTGGTTTAGTGGTCCAGATAATCTCCAGACTATCAACCCTGATTTATGTTTAATCCTACCATGGCACCAAGGATCTCTTTGCAAGAATTACCTCACTTGACTCAAGTGGAATAAGTTGGATCCTGATGAAACTGTAGTAACATCCAATTCTACCTGCTATCTTAATACCCCACATCTCCAATAATAGTACGACGGTGCTTGTATAGCGCATATCACTGCCCATGGGCGTCTCTATGCGCTTAATAGGAAAATAGACAAAGAAAGAAGGGTGGATTAAAGCTATTATGTAGACTGTCTCAATCAAAACACTGCTTAAACAAATTTTGAGACAAAACATGAAATCGCCTAATTCACAATATTGGAATTTTACTTTCTTCCCTTGCATTTGGTTGCAAGCTGCTACGGGCCCCTGTGTGTGTGTCAGGGACAACTTAATGATTTGCAAAGTATGGGAGAGAGGAGGGGCTGAACATGTATCAAATCACAATTTGATGGTCATTTTCATGTTTTTTAACACATTTACTGAAAAAAAGTGTGATCCCCTGTGTGCAAAATATTCCTTGTGTTGCTTTTAAGTAGATAAAATACTTTAATACTGACATAAAACTCCTAAATATAAAATGTTTTTTCTCAATGTGATAGTTGGGTTATTTGTTTCAAAATCTATTCAATGTAGAAATTTTATTATGTGATCCATGAGATCTCGCCATGAACACGAAAATGATGTGATGTAAGATTGAAAATCTTCTGTGTAAATTCAATTTGGTTTTGATAAAAGCAGCAGAATAAAAAATACATATCCATGAAAGTTTGACAAAAAATGCATCAAAGTATAACAAAGTTCTGATATCTATATGACTTGCGAGCTGCTTTCAATATGCCACGAACTGTAGAATCCATAAATTGTCAATCTTTTTAAATTGTTTATGATGAATCAATGACTTTGTTTGCAGGAAAGTGTGTTTTGATACCGGTGTTAATGGCGATGTCACATTTCCCCTAGGTGGCCATACGGCGAGTCAAAAAAGGCCGTTTCAACATTTTTGTTCCTTGGTTTTAATAAAGATCAAACAGCTGTTTTCGACTAGCCGTACGGCCACCATAGGAGGAATGTGACTGCAGCATTGAATACATACAGTGCGTCCCACAAAAAAGGCAACCTGTTTTTAAAGATAGATTTCACAAGTATTAAATATGCTTTTACTATAAATTTGATACTCATGGCAAGAGTGGAATCTCACCTCTCATTTAAAACCAACAGCTCAGCAAATCCTTCACGCATGGCCGTACGGCCACCATAGGAGAAATGTGACTGCAGCATTGAATACATACAGTGCGTCCCACAAAAAAGGAAACCTGTTTTTAAAGATAGATTTCACAAGTATTAAATATGCTTTTACTATAAATTTGATACTCGTGGCAAGAGTGGAATCTCACCTCTCATTTAAAACCAACAGCTCAGCAAATCCTTCACGCATGGCAGATTACAAACAATAAATATTGAGGCATATCAGAAACGATTTGTGCAGTAACGTACATGTGAATCTGAATCCACTCTCATTTTAGGGATCAAAGAGAAAAGCTGAACAACAAATACAAAAGAAATGCTAATGAGTCAATCGTCAAATATTTGTCATATCACAAACCGATTTTGTCCAATTTTTTTTGCGCAACCTGATTTTGACATTGAAATTTCAAACTCGTCTTGCTCAATAATGCGTTGAAGTGCTTGTCTCAAAACAAAAAGGAATAATTGATTCGTATGATAACTTAAATTAAATATTATAATTAATTTGCCTTTGACTTAAAAAGACATGGAAATCCCCGTTTCCTTTTTTCTGGGACGCACTGTATATGCACAAGTAAATTGAGTTAGAATTTTGATAATGAAATATATGAGTTTATGGAATTTATAAAAAGGTAAATCTGCAAAAAAGTCATATCTCTTGGGACCACAGAATTCTATTCAACTGAGAATTTTTTTTTTTGCGTAATCTGGTCTTCGAAAAATTGCTTTGATATTAGGCGATTATTCAACTCTTATAAGATCGGTTTATGCAAATGTAAGTGTAATTGAATACCTATGGGATAGCAGCTTGCAGTTGCTGTCATAAAAGTAATATTTCCAAACTTGTTCTCTTTTGATGGATGTTTTTTAATCCTCTACCATGTTTATGTCATTTTAATGCTTATGTGTATTAGACAAGATATCCCCTTAAAGATCACTAAATAATACAAATTATGCAAACGAAACCTAATTGTTTTACCTGTGGTAGTTTTGTTAATGTCCCTCAAAGAATTTGGTTCATGTTTGAGAAATTGAAGGCCAATAATGGCCTGTCATGTCACAGTAAAACTGTTGAATAGCAAGCACCATTAACCCTTCATGGAGGGAAAATAATTAAGAAGTTTGATACTTTCATTTGTAAGAATATTTGTACAAACATTTGTGAAGAGAATATGAATAAAATTTGGAGAAAATGTCTTTTGCAAAAAAAAAACAGTGAAGTCATGTAAACCATTTGTTCTTTGAAAGAATTATTCATGCTCAAACCAAAACAGACTGGGGTATATTCTTATCTGATGATGACTTGCCTGAAGATGTTAATGGTGGTGGTGGTGGGGATGATGATGATGATGGTAATGATGCTGATGGTGGTGGTGCAGGGGCCGCGGAAGCGGGGGGGCTGGGGGGGGCTTCAGCCCCCCCCCCCACTTTTTTCCAAAACCGTGTACAAAAATGTAAAAATTACCATAGGATTGTGATTTTTTGCATGGTCAGCCCACCCACTTGTGGCTCAGCCCCCCCACTTTGAAAACCGTTCCGCGGCCCCTGTGGTGATGAGGAGGAGGAGGACAACGACGATGATGTCGATAATGGTGGTGGCCGGGGGTGATGATGATGTTGGCGCGATGACGACGATGATGATGGGGTGATGATATGGTAATGGTGGTAATGGTCCTGGAAATTTGTTATTTAATATTCAAATAAATTAAGAAAATAGCATACAATCAAAATTACTTCTTGAATATGGATGAATGAAATCAAATTGGAGGAAAAAAATGTCCGAGATTAATCAATTGCATATGCTGCGCGCACTGGACCGCCGCCGGACGACCTTCGTGCAGCATGCTATGTTAATATTGCAAACGTTAAACGTGTGTGTGGTGTCGTCTGCAAGTTAACGTGGTACCAACTTAGGAGTCACTTATCGGTAACATCGCATTTTTTCTGCCCAGTCGCAAATAGGAAAAGAGTAACTTAAGCAACAATGCCTGGAGAACAGAATGCGGACTTTCCTAGTGTAAGTACTGGATCGTAATTGACATATTTCACCTCATTAAAGCGCCACTTGTCAAACAAGCAGAATTAATTGTGCACCCAACGGCCGTCTCCAACCAGGCCGCCCCGGCGCTGGCGGGTGGCAAAATACGGAGCAAACCAGTGCGGTAGAAGTCCAACAAAACTGTAGTATTGTACTGTAACTTTTTAAAAAATTGTTTCTGTGTTGCTATTTTATAAAACAAATAATGCACTTGCTCTGTCGTGCGTAAAAGTAAATGCAGGGAAAGCTCGGTTTCTTCAGATGGAGCACACTGGGCACTCGCCGCAAGCGGCTCGTGCACAGTGCGACTCCTATCTAAAAGAAACCTCGCGTGCTCTGCATTTCCACTAACGCACTCGGCTGCATGCATTATTTGTATAAAGTAAGAGAGAGAAAGAAAGAAAAGTGATTGTGAAAATATGTGAAAATTATTTTGTTTGTTTAACATGGGTCCAGAACAAAAAAAAAGTCTCAACAAACAGAAATACTTCACTTTGAAAGTTTGAGTATGACTGGTTTGCTATATCGATTTGTGTAAAAGGGAGATGAGAAGGATTGGGAGAAGAAGCAGGGTATAGTATGAGATCAAGATGAGGAAAATGAGTTGGAACAAAGTGATCAATTCTGCCATTTCTGGTTGCATGCATTTTAGAAAGCAACATTGTCCTGACCAGTTAAGATTTCAAGATTTATTAAAAACATGTGATTGCAGAATAAAAGCTGAATAGACATATTTTTTACAATAAAAAATAAACACAGTGTAATTAACAATATAACAAAGGAATCAAGAAATTACAATTATAGGTCTAAATTCGAAATAATTAGGATATAAATGGTACCAAAGTTTGATCTTATTTCTTGTACTACTATTAATGTTAACAGAGAAAAGCTCTCAACTAATTTCTGTAGACCAGTCCTAACTATAAAAATTTGCTACTGTTATCTAGATCTAGTGCAGACTTTCAAAAATTGGAGCAAAATCGCAATGCGATACCAGGGAAATTATTCCCTGTTAGTCAAATTAAGACTGAACTTTGAGGGTTTTTTTCTTTCCTTTCTTTCTTTTGCTTGTTGTTGTTGTTGTTGTTCTTTTGTTTGTAAATGAAAGGTGCCATAGAAAATCATAAAATCACTGTCTGGACCACAAATTTCCCAAAGATTTTATTTTCAGTTGGTGTAGATATTCAACTGGAAGGATGGCTTATACCGTTACCAAATATTCCTAAAATGCAATGAAACTCAAGGTAAAAGTTTAAATTCGAAGCAAGTATACCAAGTACAGGGTCAGAGAAAAGGTCAAATTATGGATAGAATGCTTTACAACTTAACATCCATTGGCAGACTATGGGATCAAGAGCATGCAAGGTGACCTACATGTATGACCCCTTTAAAGGGGAATCCAGCCTTGGCCATAAAATGTTGTGTTGGGAAGGAGAAAAATAAATTAAACAGAATGGTGAAAGTTTGAAAGAAATCGGACAAGCAATAAGAAAGTTATAGCTGCTTTAAAATTGAGATCACTAATACTATGTAGATTTCAAATTGGCAACTGGGTAAGTAAATTATGACAAGGGGCAAGGACAACTTTCCCATAGGCCATGTACTTTATTATCAGGGATTTGTGGTTTTCTCCTAAGTACCCATTCCCCTGGGGCAGTAATCTAAATATAACCCAGGTAGTATATTGTTTTATGTCCTCATGAAAGAAAATTATAATTTGAAATAAAACTTTTGGGAAAAATGACATTTTAGCCATAATATGTATTGGAGTACATGGAAGAGTAGTCCTTGCCTTACATCACTATGACATCCCATATGCGGCCAATTTGAAGTGTCCATGGGTATACTGATTACCAATATTTACAACTTTTGAAAATTCATAACTTTCTTGTTGTTTGTCCAATATTGTTCAAACTTTCATCTATCAACTTGTCTGATTTTTCTTTTCCTTATAAAAACACGTTTTCATTTGGGTTGGATTCTCCTTTAAAGGGGTGGTCCAGGCCAGGTTTAATTTATATCCACTAGATAGACAAAAACCTTCTCTTTCCTATACTATATTTTTTTTAAGAAATAAGAGGCACAGTTATTTTTTATTGAATTTTCAATTTTGCCAAAATCATATTCTGGCACGAGTCTGTACGATCCCAGAATGCAATGCGCAGCTTTTTCTGTGACGTAGCATCTCCACTTTGGCTTCGCTGGCTGCTGCTACGAGCGCGAGCGAGCTAGCTAGCTAGCTAGCTATCGCTCGCACGTACGTATGCGTATATAGATCATCAGCGCCGGCCGCATACGTACGGTATATATTAGCTACATGTAGTTTTCGACTTGCATTGATTGCAGCCACCGTCGACCCTGTAATTCACAATTTGTTTGTTTCTCGCCGTTTATTTCATAATTTGAAAAATTAATATGTCGGGTCCTGCGGGATATGCATTCCAACCAAGGTGGAATGCGGAAGAGTTGGAGAACCGTCGAAGAATAGAAGAAGAAGAGGTGGAGGAAGATCCGATCGTACCGCAGCCAGCGGCCGATCGAGTGGGGAGAAATGACTGGTGTCGGTGCGGGAACTGCCCGGTGATGCCGACGGCCAGAGAGAGCATTTGGTCCTCGCAAACGACTCTACTCGCGTTATATTTGTATGTTTTTATGTCAAACTTGTCAGTCCCAATATTGTGAAGCCACTGGGCACATCTCTCTCGATCTCGGATCGGATTTGGTATAGAAAACGCACTTTTATGGTTATTTTCTCCCGGCCGAACCGAGCAGCCGTATGCCTGACACATAGGCATATTGCAGCTGTGAGACGTCGCGCGATGGATTGTTGCGAAACCAAAGTGGAGATGGTACGTCACAGTCACGTGACCGATCTCGCTACATGTGCGCGAAATTTAATTCTTTTTGCCCCAAATAACCGTTACAAGCAATGCTCTTAAAAATCTCCAAAGTCGAGTAAGGAGATAATACTTTTTGAAATGGCTCCTGTAATTATTTACTACGGGCTAAATATTTTTTGGAGCTGGCCTGGACCACCCCTTTAACTTCTGAATCCCGTCTTACTTTTTACCTTGGGTGTGTGTGCAAAGATTCTACAACCTTGGCATGGTACACAAAGGTTTTTAGCTGATAACAAAATGTCCTTGCAAAGGTCAAACAAGAACATTGTTGCATGCACATTTGGTTCGAAATACTGGCCAGTAATCAATCACTATGCTGCCCAACTTTGGCAAAAGGAAGCAAGTGACACATCAGTCAAATTTGAGTTATTGTTGTTTCTGAAACGCCCTTAGTATGTTGCATGTTCAGGCAAAATTTGGGGAAGAAATGATCGTTCTATGGAGAGATAATATTGAAGAAAATATGCTGTTAAATTGCATCAACGCCTATGTAAATTACGAACATACAGTGCTCATTTTAATACAACAAATGATACTTTCACTATCAAACTTGCTTCCTTTTGCCAAAGTACGGCAGAATGGTTGTTTTAAGTTTACAACGCACAGCAAACCTCTCTGTTATTTGGCCCTTGTTCAATTACAATTTAAACTTTGCACTACAAATCAAATACTTGAGCAGTCTCAGCAGTGCATAATTGACCATCCCGTACATGATCAGTCATAACTCAGTTTCACGATCAATAACGAGGCATCATGTTACACAGGTTTATAGTCAGCACTGGTTTTGTGACAATTGACAATAAAATATAGTTGTTTTTTAACACAGGGTAACGGAGCTGTTTAAAATGTGCTTTGTAGTGGTAGTTAACACTTTTGATACCATGAGCTCAGAGTCGTGCATGTTCTTGTTTATTATGGCAGGCCTACCGACTACTTCTTTTTTCCAGGAGTTACCCCGTTTTTATGATTTTTATCAACCAAAAAGAGGAGCACTCTGCTTGTCCATTTATTCAAGATAAAAAATAAATCAGCCCTTATATGTATTTTTGTGGTGGAGTATGCGTGTGTATGGGTGTAAGAGTAATATAGTTTTTTCAATACTTGTAATTTCTCAATGTTTGAATATAAGATTGCTATAAAAACGTGTCTTCATTTTTAAAAAAATGTGAGGGAGACACACCTGATACTGAGCAGAAAAATTCGCGCTGCGCGATTAGGACTGCTTTTTTCATTTTCAAATGTTTGCAGGCCTGTTATGTTGAGATTTTACATTTTATACAAATATTGTATAGCCCAGACTACATGTATATTTGCTCATAGCCCCAGCCCCATTCCAACCCATCTGACACCCTTTGCTCAGAAGAGGTGTTGCTCAGGTGGATCTCTTACACCTTGAATACAAAGTTTGTTAAAATCCTGATACAATCTTTTCTTTGCAACTTCTACAGGTTTCCATGGTGAAGAAGAGAATAGTGTAGTAGGTTTTGCGGTACAACATGTATCTTTCTTGGGCAATTGTTGGTCCTGATAATGAGTTTGGGTGATCCTTTTCAAGACTCAACAATTGCCCAAGAAAGATACATGGTGTACCGTGAAACGTACTACACTATAATCTTGTCTTTTTTTTCTCTCTCTCAGGGGAATGGGTGTTTGGCAAGGAAGCACATTGTCTCTTCTGTTCATATTTCTATTTTTGTTCCACTAATTCAGGATGCTGCTTTTCAAACAAAAGAAGAGATTTTTTTTTAACATGGTTTCAGCCACAGAAAATTCCTGTGTAGAAAATGCCCATTTGGTATACGGTAGTTCTCCTACTTTTTTTTTAAGAAGTGTCCCTGCTATTTGAATTTGGCAAATCAATAGTGTGGGGATTTTTGTTTTGTATCATGGCATAGTCATACATGTATACTAAAGCTTAAATATACAGATGATGTTTGACTTATCTACTGATAAATTGCCCATAATTCAATTGTAATTACTGGAACTACAGTCTTGCATTACCTAAACTTCTAAAGACATCATGAAAAAGTCTGGACAAGTATTTGGTACTTTGTTTACCAGTCATTTTCTAGAGTCATTCGAAATCCTTATGAAACAGTTCCCAGGGCCTGTGTTTGCTCTATTAACGTGTTGCCACTAGTATGCGATTGTACTTGTAGGTCATTTATCTGCACCAATTTCAGGGCTGTGGTCGATGATTAACTGATACCATTGATTGGGTTATATAATCACTGATTTTAAGAATGGTACGAGGATTTTTCAACCAGTCAGGAGTTTTCCAAATTCTATATCAGTATTATCAGCCGCCCAGGGGGGGGGGGAGTAAATCAGAAATAGACTTGCTACCAATTTCTAGGATGATATTACTTCTAGTGAAGTTGGTACATTATTGTTAAACAAGTTTAAAGATAAATTCCAGTTTTGGTAACGATCTAAAAATGACTTTTTACAGAATCTAATATAATGACCACCTAAGTGTCTGTTTGTATGAATAAAAAATATGTGCCAAAGGATTCTGGAAGAAATTGTGTAATTGCTGAGAAATAAGCAAAATAAGCGCGGATTCGGTCACTTCCGTCGGGTCTTTATTTTAGCAATAATAATACACTGTCCCACGTGTGCCTATCTGTGTTGGTGATCTTCAGTGTGAACATTTTTCAGCGTAGATTTCAAGATTTCACAAAGTTCAGTTTATGTAACTGTACCAGATCTAGATCCTCGATGATATACTGACAATTAAGCCTTGTTTTACAGACTTTCTCATGAAATCAGTGTTTACTGCAAATACTGGAATTTCTCTTTAAGACAAGATGCTAGGAAAGTAAACATAAAAATGTTGATCTACAGCTCATAGAGGTCAATGCCCTTTTTAGTCTTCATAACATCCATTATCACTTAAATTCTTTCAATGATTCATGAACTTGAAAAAAGCTGTCTTGTCAGTCGTTGAACTTCATGAGGCCTTTGTTGCGATTGATGAAATGATTAACAGGCAAGCATTGATCCACATAATCCATATTTTGAGGGATAGGGGGCAAAGATTAAGGATTTCAAATGGCCCCTAAATCCATGGAAGTTGGGGAAGGAGGGGGGAGTGTGAACATTTGTGTGTGCTTTTCTATGGGCATATATTTGTAATACACCAAATTAAAATGTGTGTGCACTACCATTTGCCAAGGCCAACGTGATTGTCATTCAGACCAATTGATAGGGCATTCAACTGATACAAGGCCATGAATGATCTTAGCAACCTTGGATTGTTACCAGTATTTTGCCTTTCCCATTAAAAATCTACATATCTCTACAGTAAATAGATTCATGAAAAATATTCTTCTTGAAATGCACTTTAGATTTACTTTCCAATTATCTGCCATGTTCATATCTAAAGAAGATAGAGAGTGGGAAGTAAAAAAAACTTTCAGTTATATTTTCTAGACCATGTCAGAAGTTTTTCTCAGTTTATTGCATTAGTTATTTTCATAGGTAAATAATGTTGATGGAGATGCCACTATTTTCTGTGAGTGATGAAATTTTCAACCATCCAAGTTTTCTGATTTCTCATATTGGAACTTTTGGAAGTGGCTAGATTTGCACAGATCTTTTCAGCAGAACACCTAATTTTCCTGAAATATTAGTTTATTCAATCTTATGTATGTAGTACAATCTTGAGAAGAAATGCTGTATAGCCCAGGAAAAATGAGATTTACTAGAATATGCATCATTTAAATCTTCCTGGACAACATGAGATTTCTGGGTTAAATTGCTACTTGGGTCTACACCTACTTTGTTTATTTTCTGTTTGGTCTAATCCCATATGGACTAAAAACATTCTATTTACAACCAGTTTGTCTTCTGACCATTTTGTCTAATAGCCTGATAGCCCATTTAGGCTATAATATAGTATACTATGCCAATTGACATAAAGAAGAACTCCATCCTTGACTCTCTTCAAATCAAAATTAAAAACATAGGTACATCTCTTTTATAGTTAAAAAATTTGTAAAAATAAGTAGTTTGAATCCAGTTGAATCTCATTAAAAATAACGTACTAGTAATCATTTTCATTTTCAAGTAGAAAGAGCTACGAACAAGCGCAGCTGAATATATCCATATAAAAGCTGCGCTTTACAAATTAATGTTTATTATTAGTATTATTATTATTATCTTGCTTACTTCCCTTTACATCTGCAACCCACTTGGTCTAGTCTGTATGATTCAGATGAACTATTTATGAACCAAGCTTTCATTTGACAAAGTGCAAAAAGTTCTTGTAAGCAATGCGACATGGAAATTACATGTAAACCTTCTGGGCATTACACTAATGTGACAGCACAGTAGTTCTAAGTGGTTATTTCAGCAAGTGGCTATTGGAAGAATCTGTAGGCCAAATGGGTTTGGCCCATATGGCAAAACCACACTGTATGAAGTATACCAATTGGCTATAATCATGTTTAATACAGGTTGAATTAGAAAGAATAGACAGAAAATTATTTCATGGCTTTTACAATCCTTTATAAATAGGCATCTTCATTTCTATCAAAGTTCAAACTCATTCTTGAAACTCTAGTGTTAGTGTGTTAGTATTCTGTTTTATTTGCATTTTGGACTTGGTGTTATCGGTCTGATTATTTCCTATTTTGAGAATATAGGTCACATTCTGCTTGCATAAAATGTATATTTAGCTTGGATCTTATCCTTAATGTTAACATGCCACAGTTGCCACGGGTTGCAACGGGTACAGGTTTGCCTCAAAGGTTTGGATTTACTTACATGTATTTCCTGTTTTAAAAAAATGACGATACGATACCAATCATTATTTCCCTTTTTTTGTGGTGGTTGGTGAACATGAAAGTTAACCTTGAAATAAAAGTAATTGTGCAAAAAGGTTACAATCGAACTATTTAATGCCAAACTTTACTCATTTTCTTGAGGGGAGCAACTTTAATCATGCTGTTTGATAAATTGTATATTTTGTAATTTCGGATGGGAATCATGGGATGAAAACAATTGAATAGAAATCTTGTTCATTTTATGTGGAAGATTCAGATTATTGCATGATAACCTGGCTCTTTCACAGCAAAGTTCATTTCAAGAAATCAGTTTTCATAGTAATTGTGTATTTCCCCATTCAAAAATTACAAAAAAATGTTAAAAATTCATTAAAACAACATAATATTTAATCGCTAGAGGGTATTCATTTGTCTCGCAATCTACTATGGTCAACAAGGAAATTCGTGATCACTCTCGCAAAAAGTGTTCACTAGCTTACAAGTTCACGAGTTTTTGAGTGCCACTGCAACTCTGGTATAAATAGAATACGTTATCAGATAATTTTTGTCACTTGATAAAGAGTTGCAGCGGCACACGAAAGCTTGTGAACTTGTGAGCTAGTGAAGACTTTTTGCGAGAGTGATCACAAATTTCCTAGAAAGCTAATGAACACTTTTTGCGAGAGTGATCACGAATTTCCTTGTTGACCATAGTAGATTGCGAGACAAATGAATACCCTCTAGCGATTATTTCAGTCCGCAATAATGAACCTATTTAGTATTAACATAATATTTGTTATTAATGAAACCTTTCATGAATTTAAACCTAGATGTTTTGCGGTTTAGGCTATGGGTAACCGATTGAGATTGGGATGGAAGTGCAATCTTTGCAGTGTGATCGATTGTGGACCTGTGATATTTACATAATACACATGCACTCATTCAGGAATGAAAAGAGGATATCGCCCTGAGGTACAAATAGTAATTTGATGCATTCACTTTGGACTTTGAAGGGTCTGTGTACACAGTGCTAGTCACTCTGTAATAAGAGTATACAACAGTATACAACAGTATACTACAGTTATACTGCATATTATACTGTCTATTTATGGAATAATCTGTGATAAAATAGATAATTAATGATATAATGTTATTTGATAATAGATTATGCTTAGTCATGTGACTTGAGAATGTATAAATATTATTGATAAAATTTTGTATCAAACAAAATGACAAAGCATGAAAGGCAGATTAGAAAGCCAATGACTGTTTTTGACAAATGAAATTGATTTTTTTTCCATGAATATTAGAGCAAAATAATGATGTTGTGGAATGAATTTTATTTGATTTCACAACTCTTATTTTCTTTTGAATATGTTTATTTGCTTGCCATTGGTGAAGAATTTGAGCTTTATAAAATGGATCTGAGAATCAACATTTAGGAATAAAGCACATTTACATGTACATCCTTCCAAGAGAATTGAGCTCCTACTTTTGAGCTAAAAGTTTATAACTTCAGGCTGAAACGACTGAAGATTGTCATCACTTCTGAAGGAGTTGAGCTATCCAAGACATTCAGTACACGAATGAAGTGCTCCTATTCAAAGCAAAATGACACAATGAACCGTCTTGCCTGTCGATGGCCGTCGATTAATTCAAGCCCTCTATGTCCTTGCACAATACCGATGGGAATTACAGAATTACCGTATGCAGTAAATGGGTTTAATGTTTGGGGACAGCTCAAAGATGTGAAATTATTAAGATTTCATCAAAACACCTCAAGATTTTATCTAAAGTATATACTGGGTCATTTTCGTGAGTACACTTTGGATGAAAGTATTAAAGTCAGTTGTCTCCAGGTACCCCTCATGTGGTGCCTTGGTATTTAACATTTTTCCCCTTCTATTTCTCTCTCAAGTGCACTGCGAAAATTACATTTTGATTCCCAATGTTTTGTACTTTGTATTGTTTAATGTCTTGTGATTTGTATTAAAATCATATTTATTTCAGTTTTGTACTGCTAGGTATGGTGCTTTTGATAAAATCCATTTATCTGTCTAAGATGTGTCACTCATTAAAATCTTGTAGTACTAGTAGCTATCCAAAGCCTCTAAGATATATAAAGTTAAAATAGACACACTCCCACACTCCTATTCACAGCAATATGAATATATTACATTATTCTTTGAAGAGGTTATATTATGATTTACATTTAGAACCAATGATTTTTACCACCATTTTGTATTTTTATTCAAGTCTTCTTCTGTTTTGGAGGTAACAGCCTTCATTAATAGCTTTGAGTTCACCTAAGATCTGCAGTATGAAATAATGGGAAGACACATTTACAAGTAGCCAATCATAAAAAAAAGAGCTTTCCAAACCTATAGTCAACAACAAATGAAAAAAGAGCTTACTTGGCCCCACCCTTTAAAAAAAAAGTAAGATATACACTTACTATAACATTTGAAAGCATGATTTTACTGTATATCCACATTCTTTTCTGTTTTAGGAGGTAACAGCCCTTATCAAAAGCTTTGAGCTGACCCGTGATCTACAGTATCAAATAATGGAAAGACTTGAAGATGAGATGAACAAAGGCCTCAAGGCGGCACTCAATCCAACAGCCAAGATCAAGATGCTGCCGACATATGTGACATCATTACCCGATGGAACAGGTAGGCTTGTCTGACATAGCAACTGCATGTGATGAAGTAGTCCAGTTTGGCGAACCTCTGAGGGAAGCTATGCCTTTCCTAAAGCCAACATAGGATGGACTCCCAATTTCCCTAAGCCAGTCCTAATCATCCTGGCACAATCAAACTACATTTTTAAAATAAACTTAAGAATCGAAAGAATTGGCACTGGGATTTGGAATTTGGGATTCAGCGCCTCTGCATTAGCTTTGGGTAAGGTTAAGTTTCTCACTGACAATGGCCAAAGTGTTCTAAAGCAAAATGATTGGGATCGTGTTGGATGGAGTTCTCATAAGATTTCAAAAATGACTTAAAAAATAAAACAAGCAATTTGATATGATTTAAAACCAGTCAGATTGTTTTGTCCTTGTTTTGTTTAAGTTGATTCTAAGGCAATTTAAAACATGCCTTGATCTACTGTAGGTTAACTGCAAGGGCTGATCTGTACTTATCTGTGAGTAAATATACAAAATACTGACCTCTATTAAAACTTCCTCTTGGCAAATATTTGAAAGGTAAGGGTCAATTGATTATCATCCTTTAGAGTCTGTCAAGTTGTCAAATATGAAGAGGGTCAAAAATCAGGCCATGGGCCCCGTCTTACAAAGAGTTGCGATTCAGTGAGAGCTTAAAAAGATTAGGAAAACAAGGTTTTAATTTAGGGGGGGGGTTACAATAAAAACTTGGGAAGTGCACACTGTAAAATCTTAGTGCAACTTCCATGCAGTCCAGACAAATTGATGTTAAAAAAAAACTCAGGTTGTATCTTCTTTTATTTAACTTAAACAAATTCAAATTTCAGCAGTATGAAAAGAGTTACTCTTTCAGATGTTCTAATTTTTACTTTTATTTTTTTACCTATTTTTTTTAAAGACAAACTGATAGTTAAGTTATAGCCATTTAAAGAGAACTTTCCTTTGCAACATATTGTTGTTGTTTTTTTTTTTTTTTTTTGGGGGGGTAGTCACATACATGTGGCTATGACCAAGAAACTTTGCCTTTTTCAGGTACAAAAATGCTTGTTGCTATGTGTTTAACAGCTAATGTAGGGCAAGGCCACATTTCCATTGGGTACACACAAACAGCACAAGTTCAAATTAATTTTAAAAAGGCACAACAAATCAACAATTCCAATGAGAGAGGCATCATTCAAGGCCGGTCAAAATGTTATCCATGGCCTTGTATAAATGAGCCCCAAGTTCAAGGATAAAAAATAAGACAATTATTTATTTTGGTATACATTAAAACATTGCACACATATACTGTAGCAGCCGTATGACTGAATTGCGTACAACTTACAATAAATTATGATTGATACAAAAGTACAAAGAAACATACTAAAACATGCTAACATTGAAATAGTACATAAATAAACAAAATTCTAATCTAGATTCAATAAATTGTGGTAAAAGAATAAAGAAGTTGAATATGAAAATTAAAAATTTTACAATACAATATAATATAATCAGGTTGTCTTGGGTGTATATGTTTAATATGGTTTTAAAAATCTGTCATTATATGATTCATATACTTCATTCCAACCAATTAATCACCTCTGCTGCAATCATACTATATGACCACAGCGGAGGCAACCAACTGGACTACATGAATTAAGGTATTTTACATGTAGGTGTAAGTATACAATTTGGGAGATGAAATTTGTACAATATGAGTGGAAAATGAAATAAAGGTGTTACTTTCTATTACTGGCAAAACAATTATGAATTGGACTGACAAACAAGATAATGATTTATAGAACATTCGGCTTTAGATTAATGAATTATGATAGTTGTAACATGGCTTTTTTCAATATGACTAAAACCATTTAATGTAAACACCTGTATATACAGGGTGTATATGCATGAGGTAAAAAATAATAATTGTCAATTACCTAAAAGGAATTAATGAATTTAGTAGGATAGTTAAGCTGAATAAAATGACTTATCTATTTTTTGAGGGGCCCACATTGTACAAGCATTGCTTTTTAGTGGGTCCCTCCATTTCCATCTTAATTTAATTTCTATTGAAAAATAGTATACATATTTAAAACCTACAATGTGTTGCCCAAATTGTCTAAGTGTTTTTTCACAACATATGTATCATTAATTTTTTTTTGCAACGGATACAAATATTTATGTTTATATATGGTATACGATTTGTTTTTGTTTGATGGAAGTGAAATAAATAAATTTGAATTTGAATTTGAATGACTTGAAGCTGAATACTGCTACGTACGAAAAACTCATGTGAAATCAAAAGGGAAGTGGAATGTAAGACGAAAAATGGGACAATTTTCATCAGCAGTACTTACATTTTTTCATTTTTTCTTTTAATAAAGATATTAGATATGATTAAATGCTTATTAATATAATAAGTGTAGTAGATAAAAGGGATTTGATTGGGGAGGAACAGCGGGTGTTGGTTTTCTTGCAGGGGGGAGGAAGAGAAGAGGGCATTTTAGAGAAAAACACTTTTCCCTATCACCTGAACTGTGGAGGTGAGCTTTGAATGACACTAGAAGGTCACTCTGCGAATCTCGTATGCATGTTTGACAGTGACATGAAAGAGGTACATGTATAGTATTGATCCATGCCCATAGTATTGATCCATGCCCGTAGCATGAAATTGAATCATTCCATCCAAATTTTGTATGCCTTATCCAGAGTACTGTCATTGCAGTATTACTCTATTTAAATTTGCAACCTTTCTGTTCTTCATCTTCTCCGTGAGGAAAGCTCCGGTTTCGACTATTTCCTCTCAAGCTCGATACAGTTGTACCCAAATAGAATTTTACCATCCCCACTCGGTATTTGATAAACAGAGTAAAACGGGAAAGGAGGAAGGAAATTGCATCCCGAATTATGGAGGAGTGTTTGCAGAGGGAATTTTGCTCGCGTCCGTAACTGGTGATCTAACGAAGATATGGAGTTGTTGGGTCATACGGTGGATGATGCAATCGGCTCTCAAAATGTTTGCATACTGTCTAGATTCACGTGTGTGAATATCTGCTTGCTTTGAAGTGAGGAAGGCAGGAATGAAGAAATGCTTTCAATAGAATGATGATAATATGCAACATTATTTATAGCGAATAATACAATAAGAGTGGCATACTACTACACCTACATGTAGGTGGAGAGTGGCAAATAAAACATCTAATGTAATTTTTCTTTGCTTTGAATTTGAAATTTTGATAATTTTTTTTTCAATATCAATCAGAAAACAAATTACAAAGGGGCTAGGGTGACTTAGCCTCAAAAATTCTTAAAACGGCCCTGGAAACTGAAAAAAGGGGAGCCCTGTAAGTCCCCATTAATCGCAATATTAAAGTGTTTTATTGACAATTTTCTTGAATACTGTAAATAAAATGTAGCACCATGGGGTTTCCAGTCATTTTGAATTTAGCCAAAACTCCAAACATTGAAAAATTCAAATCCTGTTTTATTTTACTCAGAAATTTATCAAAAATTTACTGACTTCATCTGAATTTTCTCTATTTTTAGTTTGAACATTCACTTTAATCAGGACTGCAAAAAAGTCATGCAGTAGATGTTACGAGCTTTAACAAACAAGTATCAAATGTGCCTTTCACGTGCACAAGTCATCCGCAATGCTACTGACAGTAAAACAAGATTTTATTGTTTTTCAGTGTGAAATGACACGGTTTTGATGGCTCTATGATCACGGGCAAACATGTACACGTACATTATGAACAAAATAATTTGGTCTTGACATACATGTACATAGAATGTGTACACTGCACATTAATGACATAAAGGAGGAGAATTTGGCTTCAAAACATAAAAATGAATATTTTTCAAACAGTTTTATATAAGATATTTATTAGTGATAATTTAGAGTTGATGATGAAGATTTAATGAATAAATTGATTAATTATAATTCATCAAAATAGATTAATATTATTAATGTACAAATATGAAATAATAAAAGAATGATTTGTCTCTCATCAAAAATAATAATAATGTGAAAATGTGTATATGTGGAATGGTTTTGAAATGAAAAAAATATTCTTTTTATGTTTGCCAGGAGGAATAATCTCACACTCTAACACTTAGCTCTATTATTTTTTACGAGGCTTCCTTCCTGGCTTTCTTACCCCATTTCTGTTAACCTCATTTTTTTTACCCCATTCGTGTATAATTTGTACTTCTTTTTCTGAACATCTTGTTGTCTTGTGTTAACCCCAAAAGATCCAATCGAATTATTGATTAACTTGATTGTGTGCTTTCCATATAGTCCCACCATTGTCCATATGTTGTGAAAATTTGATCTTCATGCTAATTTTGCATCTCTCCCTCCTCCCTTCCTAACTGCCCTTTACCCTCTCTTCTTCTTCCCTCACTCCCTCTCTTTCCTTCCTCCATCCCCTCCCCTCTCCTCCCATCTCTCCCATCTCTCCCTCCTCCCTTCCTAACTACCCTTTACCCTCTCTTCTTCCTCTCTCACTCTCCCCTCTCTTTCCTTCTTTTCTTCCTCCATCCCCTCCCCTCCCACTCTCCCCTCCCCCTCAGTAATTCTTTTATTCAATTTCTACAATCTTCATTACAGAAAACGGTGATTTCCTTGTTCTGGATCTTGGCGGCTCCAACTTCCGTGTGATGTGGGTAAAGATCAAGAATGGTAAAAGCAAGACCTGCATGGATGTTTATACCATCCCAACTGAAGTGATGAGAGGACCGGGAGATCAGGTAATATATGAACCCATTCTCATTACCGCCCTAAGACTAGTTTAGTGGAAACTAGTTTAACATGAAATGAGAACGGTCAAAGCGGTCTTGGAAGCGATCTTCCAAACCAGTTCGGAAAACCACCTCGCGATGTAGTTTTTAAGATCGCTTTCCCTCGTTAAACTGGTTTTAGCGCAAGTGAAGACACAACCGTTCTTTAGGAAGTGAGCTTCGCACATTTCAAGCGCTCTACTCCACACACTGTGTAGAATATCTACGCTGCGGTTTTGAATTTTGCGCGAAACATGTCACCCCCACTGAGAGCATTCCCATAGCAACAAGGTCACTTTATGTGTAGTGGTTTTGAAAACCACTTTCGGCTGATCAAATGGGAACGCTAGCAAAGCAATCTTCCAAACTATTTTCCTGAACTGATTTCCAGTTAACTTATTTTAGAAAGTATAATGAGAACGGTGCCTATAGATGTGTTAATTGTTGACATCTGCATTTTACCTATTAATGGTAGTTTTTTTTCCTGATTGCTAAGAAAGCGTAAATGCTTGTAAGCAAGCAACCAGAGGACCGACGGCTTAAGGTCCTCTCCGAGAGACCTGGTAATGAGGATGAATGCCTTACCAAGGGGCACTAGTGCATCAGTTGGAATCGAACCCGGGTCACCGGAATCCAAACCCCCTGCTCTGCCGATTGAGCTATCGGCCTATCGCACCTCCGTTATCTTGAATCCGATAACAATGATAGTGTCCTAGATCAAGCCCATTCACACTTAATCTCAGAGAGATAGTAAAGATCAATAGTGATAAAAGCAAGAACTGCATGTACATTGTATGTGTGTAGCCTACTGTCCCCTCTGAAGTGATGAGAGACCTGGTGATTAGGCCTACATGTTTGAGTTACTTAATACTGGCATCTGCCACATCGAGGGTAGTCCTATCATGTTCTTGTTACAAAACATAGCCCCATTCACATAACGTCTTAAACAGATCCATCATTTTGTGTATTTGTAACATGGTCAAGATTGATAGGGGAAAATGAAGATATGCATCGGATGTGTAGATACATTCCCACTGAAGTAATGTGAGTAACATCAAGTGATGTATGGCTGACTTGCTGGCATCTTCAAGTTTTCTATACCAATAACAGAGTCCTACTCACTGGTCCCTCAAAGTGATCCATAAGTTTGCCTAATTATGATATTGATAAAGAGTAATAACAGGAATAGCAAAGTTTGCATTGGGGCAATTCCATAGGTTGTGGACGTGAGCTCAATGTGTCTTTGTACATATAGCCCATCTGAACCGTAACGTGAGTAACCACTTTATCTGCACCCCTAGTAAAAACCATGTGTTCTTTATTTTTTTAATTATATACAAATTTGTCTCCCTAATATACTTCTTTGAAATTGATATAATCAACTTTCATAAAAGCCTTGCATGAGTACACTTTTCACTTATGTCCACTTTTCATTTTATGCATGTCCAAATCATGTAATATGAGTAACCAACACATTTCAAAGATTTGCCAGGAGCATAATGACATTTCCCAAGTTTTGTTTTTATACAAAGGATAGTCAGACTGCGTACTATGTTGTGATAAAGAGATGTTTAGTTCCTATCAATAATAATGGAGTTACAGCTCCAAGTATGAGTCAAGGTGTCTCCAAATGTAACGTGAGTAACCTTGGAATAGCCCATTGGTGTTAAGAGTACACCAGCCCTTAGAACTTCAGTGAAGAGGGGGTTTGGAGATCAGGAAAGCCTTTCTCAGCGATGTGCCCCAATGCAGTTTAATAGTAGGTGAAAATTTCGAGGTAATTCTTTGAGTTTTCTTTGAGTTAGGAACAAAACTTCAACTTTTCCTTATTTTAAACCAACACAGATGAGCTTTCATGCTGTTATTAATTATTATAATTGTTGTTGGAGTAATTATTGTTATAATCATCATCATCATTATCATTATTATCATCATCCTCATCGTTATCATCATCATCATCATCTTCATCAGCTTCATCATCATTATCATCACCATCATCATCATCACCACCATCACCACCATTATCATCATCATCATCAACATTGGTGCAGTATACAGGGTTATCTTATCACTATTTCATTACGTAGCATTAATACTAGGGTCCTAGAACTAGCCCCATGCAGACAAAATCTCAAAAGCCTATTTCTCGCTTGGGTGTTTGTAGTATACAGCCCTAGTGAAGTAATGAGAGGGGGATCAGGTCAAGCATAAAGTACTCGCTGGCATCTTTGAAATCTAGGGTAGACATATCGGTTCCATGACATTTGCTCTGGCGACAATTGCTGTGCTGGAAATTCCACACACTAATGGAATTATCAACGTCAAACCTGGATCTAACTCTAGCTATCCTAGACCTAACCTTAAACCTAACATGAAACCCTATCGCAACCTAACCCTATATCTTCGATGAAATAAAGCCCGCATCAATTGTCGCCAGAGCAAATTCTGTGTCACCAGCCATACCATGTTCTCAATACAGATAACAGCGTCCTAGACCTTAGCACCACTCACATTGAATCTTAAGAAATATACATTATTATCTTTTTTAATATTGATAAAGATTAATAAAACAAATACACCGTAGCCAAACTTGCATGGATGTTTAGAGTATACCTTCTCTTCTGAAGCGATGAGCTGTGATGATTTTTTTGCTTTTTTTTAGAAATGATTCTTAGGTTTGAGCAATATTTTTTCAATTTACCAAAGTTAATAAAAATGTTGAGAGAGGGGAATTTTTCTGGACTATCAAGGGAATTCCAGAATTGAGGGCCTTCATAAATGAATGCATTTTTTTTTTTTTTTGCGTTGGATGTCCTCAAAATATAGAAATCGTTTGACTACTGAGATTGGTACTTATGAATGAGGATCTTGAAGAATGAGGACTGCTCCCCAGGGAGTGGAGAAAGTGCTTGCACACATTGTGTGCTGACATGCCATGATCCAATAACCAGGGTAGCAATAATCTGTGTAAAGCACTTCAAGAAAATACTTTTATAGAATCAAATTATGCATATAGACTTTTTAACACATTGTTATTATCATTTTTGTCTGCAATCTAAATTTTTATCAAATATGGAGGATAAGTAAATACTGTACATTTTCAATGTAGTCTAAAATCAATGTCTATGTTTAATTAATTGTCATTAAAATTGGCCATCACATAAACACCGCCTCCTGATATGCCCCCTCATAAATTATCAAAAAATGAAACTTTGTTTAAATTAGATAAGAAAATAAATTCTGTCCATGTAGCCTGTGCGTGAACTCTTCCTTCTGTTTGCATGCAAAATGATTGAGGTATTGAAATGCCTTTCTTTTATACACATGCCGGTTGAAAGATACCTACATATGTACAGATTCAGAAGACATTGCCCTGCGCCACATCGGCCATAGTCCGATGATGGTCCAATGTACACCAGACATACTGTATCAGAAATTAAGATGGTAGCCTGATCAGGCCATTAACCTATCGATTTGAACAAGATACTTCAGAGGCTTTCAGACCCCGTCAAATCTGAAAATACCTAATATTCTCACAGTGTGAAAGCAATTATGAGAACTTCTATCCCATCCCAGCGAGTACTGTGCGTTCGACATGAGTGCTATTGGTTTCTATTAAAGCTAACAATTTTGAAAGCGCTGCCCCGTCTGCTGTGACCATACTGCACATGTATGTACATAACTTTGAGAACTACATGAAATATCCCCAAATAGTTTGGGTCCAGTGGGTGTGATGTGGAAAGTAAATATTGGGGTAGGTAGAGTGAGGGCCCTGGGAATGATTGTCTAAGAGGGGGTGTTGGTATGGAAAGAAACTTGACAAGCACCCCCCCCTGAAAAAAAATAATGATAATAATTGAATGAATGAATGAAATGAGAAAAAAATTCGCTTCAAAATGAAGGAGATTTTAGTTAAATTTCTACTTTTTTTCAAACCAAGCGGGTCTGAAAGCAACTTTGGAGGAAGATTGGTTTCTCTGTGAGAGCCTATGCCCTTTAATATGTCTGTCAAGAAACTATCAATTGATACTTTGATTGTGTACTGTAGTATCATGTATTCCTAACATCAGTATGCCAATATAGCAGGGGTGGACATTAGCAGTGGCCTGGGGCAACCAAACATGAGAGTCGGGCTACCCGGTTGGGCTACCAAAGTTTTCATGAATTGTAAATATTTTCTTTTGGCCACCAAATTTGCGTTGCGGGCCACCAAAAATATGAAATCAATGATTTTGGTGGACCGATTGGGCCACCAAGAACAACAATTTGTGTGGAGCTTTGAATACAGTATGGGAATGAAATTAATAACATCATTTCATTTCATAATTGAATGATTGCAGATGTTATTATTTCATTTCAGTTGATTTCAGTTAGTTTATATATGTACATCTATTAGTGTCACATTTCCTTTTATTTTTCCCCCTGTACATGAAATCATGTGTTTGCTGAACATGTCCTTTTTATACTTTTGTTTGATTGCCTGAAATATTGTGTGTAAAAATTACACAGGGGCTCGGGGCATTCTTGAAAGTTTATACATAAATACTGACTCTATAATTTTCAGGCAGAGACTGAGGTTTAATTTGAACGTATTAACTGATTAGCAAAATGTTCTGTTTTATAAATAAATTTTTCTTTGAGCATATACATGTAGTAATAACAATTTTTCTAAATAGAATTTCAATATGTTATGTACAAAATTAAGCAAAATATCGAGTTGATGTGTGTAACGTGTGCGTGATGCAGTGTATGAAGATGAGAAAAGGCATTTATAATCATACTAGAGTGCAAGTTCACCATCAGTCTTAAATGGAAGGATGTGTAGAATACCAAGTTACCATGGCAACATAACAATCTCTCGTTAACCTTGTAACCTCATACCACTGATTCAGCAAGATTGAATTGGGATGTGAATCAGAATCCGTCATGAATAGCTGCCCCCTCTCCCCCGTTTGCTTTTCCAGTCGAGAAAAGAGGCCGTTCTCATTACGCTTTCTAAAACTAGTTTACTGGAAACCGATTCAGGAAACCACTTTGGAAGATCGCTTTGCTAGCGTTCTCACTTGATCACACGAAAGTGGTTTTCAAAATCACTTCACGTAAAGCGCTCTTGTTGCTATGGAAATGCTCTCAGTGGGGTGACACGTTTCGCGCGAAATTCGAAACCGCAGCATAGGCATTCTACACCTGTCGTGTGGAGTAGCGCACTTAAAATGTGCGAAGATCGCTTCCCGAAGAACGGTTGTGTCCTCACTTACGCTAAAACCAGTTTAACGAGGCAAAGCAATCTTGAAAACTACATCACGAGGTGGTTTTCCAAACTGGTTTGGAAGATCGCTTCCAAGACTGCTTCGACTGTTCTCACTACGCGTTAAACTAGTTTCCACTAAACCAGATTCCAGTATACTAGTCAGTCCAGAAATTATTACAAGTACATGTAAGGGTAGTGAGTGGGGCCCTATAATAAAATAATATAATTTGGAGAACTTGACAGTACATGTACTTGTAGAAGCGCCGTGGTGTAGCGGTTCTGACTCTCGCGGTCGTAATCAGAGGGTCTTGTGTTCAAATCCCACCATGGCCTAGCTTCCTTTGGCAAGGTATCAATACACACTTTGCCACTCTCCACCCAGGTGTTACATGTAAGTGGTGGGTACCCTTTTAGGATTTAAAAGCCTATAATGTTGTGTTAATTTTTTTTTTTTTTTTAGTGATGCAAACCAAATTTATATTGGAAAAAAAAACATTATTTTGGTCACTCTTTTGAATATGATTAAAGAGAGAGCCTGGAGGGAGAATTTACAGACAACTGAAATATGAATGTCTAATTATTTTCAATTCATTATGGTTTTGTATATGAAGTATGTAAGTGATGATTAAAGATTGTTTCTGTTTAATTGTAATATGATTTTTTTTTATGCAAAATATATTTTTATCATGATTTGAATGAAATCATTTGAAATGGAATCTCTAGAAAAACTGACTATATTTCCCACAAAAAAATTGTTCTTTTTTTTTTTACTTAATTGAATGGCAATGGACTTGAATTACACATATTCTTATATACCATTTTATATCCGTAACTAGAAATGTGTACTAGTCCACTATAACAAAGTGTTTTCTCACTCAAAGGTCAAAACTTCATTCATTGTTTGCTTTATGGTTGTGCATTTCCCCTTGTATGGATCTAGGTCAAAGGTACAGTTATCTGTTACACAAGTCAACAAATGAAACACATTTTTACACAACATAAAGTTGAAAGAGAGAATTGATTCTAGATTGGCATGACATTATGAGGGTCAATGCCAGGTTAAGTCATTTTTAATGTGCAACATGGTAAAACTAAATTGTAGAATTGCTGTACGAGTCAACAAATTGAAAAAAAATACACAACATGAATGTGAATGTAAAAAGAAGTGATTCTAGATGCAAATTATCTGAATTGGGTCAATTCTGGGTTAAGTTGAATTTTGAATGTGCTACATGGTAAAATCATAAAGTTACATGTATCTATTGCACAAGTCAAAAAATGGTCGGCAGTCATCCGAACTGTCTTATCACACATAGGATGGTGCAAACCCATTTCAGAGAAAATCCACTTCAAAGTTTACTAAAAATTTCACACTTAGTTCTCCAGCCTTACAACATATTCATTGCTAGAAAAATACATGGTTGGAAAGACCAAGACAATTGCTTGACAATGTTATCCTTATTTTTACACAAAAGCAAGGATCAGATAAAATATTGCAAAAGAGCTACATGCTTGTAATTTCGGTTTGAGCGGTTTAGATTTCCCCCGTACAAAAACGCCATAGGGAATACTACAACCCTGACCACGATTTCAATGCGCGTGGTCAGTCAGAATGTATCGCTTTTCACGTGCAAAGTCAATGCAATGCAGATGGCCGATACGATAGTTTGGCTGATCGCGCACATTGAAATCGTGGTCAGTCAAACATCGTATCGCTCTGCTACTATACACGTTTTCAATGGGATTTGCACATTTTATTAAGATTTGTATGGCATCGCCGTGAAAATCCCCTCACATGTCAGAAACTAAAATAAATTGCTGCCGAGAAATTTAGTTATGAATAGAATAGGACTTGTACTTTCATTTTCTGCAAAAATCTCAAAATCAATTTTTTTTCGTTGACCAAAATTGACTGATACGACGGTTCAGATGAACGCCGATGAAATAAAACAATTTCAACGCAACAGGGGTGAAGGAAGAAGAGAAACTTCTATATTTGCATGACATGGTTTGGGTCAACTTTACGTTAAGTTATTTATAATGGGCTGCAACATGGTAAAAGCTATTCATAAAATTATAGATTATACAAGTCAACAAAATTTTAAAAATCAATTTTTACTCTACATGAAGGTAAATCATTGAGATAAACGATTTCAGATTAGTATGATATGGATTGGGTCAAGTCTATTTAATACAATTTTAAACATGGTAAAGTTATTTAGAGTGATGTTTTATTCAATCAAAACTTTATCTGATATTAGCCTTTGAAATAAGGTGGTTTCAAACCGCCTCGATCACAAGAATTCCCGTTAAATTACGAGAACATTTTTAGGCTAAAAAATACCCATTAATTATTCCTGCATTCACACCGCCCCGAAACATATCCTTCGGGATAAATTCCTGAAGTTAGGAGCATGCGCAGTATGGTGGTCTAATAAGCAGGCAAGGCGCGAGATTCAAAACCACTAGCCCAGCAGCCACCCACGGCGCCCGCGCCCAACGACACGCTGGGCTAAAAGTTCCCGTAAATTGCTTTCACATCGCCAAAATACCTGCGACCTTGGAAAAATCCCTGCGAAAGTTCTCGTAATTTTGCCAAGTACCTACTATTTAGCGGGTATTTTCTTTCGGGGAAATTACGCGTAGTTTGCTTTCACATTACCAAAATACCTGGTATTTTCTGATCGGGGTAAATTTCCCGATCACAGAATACCTGGAACTGACTAACTTCGAGGCGGTCTGAAACCACCTATAGTCTCCACATTTCCATGTTACATTAGTCATGTATGAATGAAGATACAAAAAAAGGGGTGTGAGTGTAATATTTGGTACGAGTCTCTACCTTCTTGTTTTGAATATTAAAGTATTTTAAATGGTTAACAGAAATGTAATTAAGAAATAAAAAAATATAAAAAGTTATGGATCTATATAAATATTTGTATTAACAGGTTGTATTGTATTCATGGAAATACCCCCCCCCCCCCCAAAAAAAAAAAAAGGAAATAAATTATAAAAAATAAATTAAACAAAAACAAATTTAAAAAAATATGTTGAGTGAGATGAATTTCTGCAAAAATGTAGCAGGAAACATTTAAGATACATCATAATAGATAATAACTTTCACAGCAGTAAAAACATACATGGTACATTTAAAACATGCTGAAAATTATGAGGGTAGAAAAAGATAGGACGAGAGCTAAACTGAAAGTAAAGCAAATAAAGATCAAGAAATTACATTCATGAAATGAAGTTAATAAAAAAAGTCTTCACTACAAATATTTCTTCTTCAGAATTGATATATTTATGAAAAATATAGATATTATATAATCATATGGAATGTATTGCTTGATTCTGTTTCGAATTAAATGGTATGGATTGAGTTGGCAATTGAGTCGTGAATTGTGCCATGTCTGGTCAAGGGTCCAGTGACTTCGACCTCGTTCTCATCTTCATTTTAGAACTAATTTAGTAGAAACACAGTGTGTAGAATTCCTATGCTGCAATTTCAAATTTCTCGCAACACATGTAACCCCTCTGAGAGTGTTCCCACTACCACTTTATGTGAAGTGGTTGTGGAAACCAGGGGCCCGTAGCACAAAGCTTAGCAATGATCGTAGAACATTTTCTGCAATCGATTACATTGACTGCAATGTACAATCAATTATGAAAATCAAGCGTACAATTAATCGCTATTAACCTTTGTGTTACGGGGCCCAGTTCATGAGATGGTGATCAGCGGCGTAACAGGGGTCGGTGGCCAGGGGGGGCAAGAGCCAAAAATTTCCCGGTCATATCATGGTATGACCAGGCGTAATGGTGTAATGAGGCGAATATTTTGAGAAGGCCAGATACTGCGTATCGGGCAGAATTCCTTTTTTTTTTTTAAAGGTGCGAGCGAGCGAAGCGAGCGAGCAAAAATTTTGACCTTTTTTATACAAAAATCCATTTTTGTGATAGATTTTGACATGATATCCAGAAAATAATATATTTCACTCTTCTCTCTTTAGATTCCCTTTTTTGTGGTCTATACGCCACTGTGAACAGGATTCTTTGCAGCAGTAGCGTGAAGAGTAAAAAAAAAAACGAGGGGCACAGTATAGCAGATGTGCTAAAAAGCTGCTTTATATAAGTCCCGAGCGAGCGAAGCGAGCGAGAAAAAAATCACCTTTTCATGAGAATCTAATTTTGAGCTATTTTTTACATTATATTCAGTAAATCAAATCATATTCTACACTTTTCCTTTGCTTATCTTTCCTCCTTTTTTATTTTTGTTCTTGTTTGTAGAACTTTTTGGGGCCATGGCTCAACCCTTCCATACGCAGTGCTGTGCGGTTGGGGTCCGGGGCGGAGCCCCCGGAACTTCTTGATATCAAAGCCATTTAAACCTCGCAGATTGCCGCTATTTTAATCAAATCGTGGGCATATACAGAATATAGCTTTTACACAACACATTTATTCAACCAAGTTACGTAATGAGCCAAATATTTTGAGGGGGCAAAACATAGCAAAGTTGCCAGCGTGCAAAGCAAGCTGGAAAAAAATTGCCTATTGAAATTAAATTCTAAATATGTGATAGATTTTTCCATTATATTCAGCAAATAACACATTTCATTGTTTCCATTAATTTCATTATAGTCGTTGTCTCCTATTATTTCTTTTATTTCCTCTTGGGTGTAGAACCAAGACCCCCCCCCCCCTCCCCCGCGCCTGTATGTCAGTGATTGAACGGGGGGCGTTATAGAGCCATTTGAAGGTTATAAATGAAGAGCCCGGTAGCTTATTTGCATAAAATTTAGCAAGCTTATAGCACAATGTTTGCAGTCCATCTTTCTTCCCGCTCTTTAATTTCAATCATCGGCAGCCCGGTTGTGTTATTAATTTGTTTTTCTTGTCCCTTTTCTTTGTTTTCCAATTTAGCTTTTGACTAATTATACATTCTACTTTCGTTTCCCGCTATTATTTGCCATTTTGTCATCTTTAAATTTATTTCCCACCGTGCTATTGCATTATATAGGCCTATTTTGGAATGATTTGTTCTTTCTCAAATGTTCTTCTTTCGTACATTTTCCCGCTTTCCTAATTCCTTTTCCATTAAAAAAAAAAAAAAAAATCTTCGTTTTCTTTTCACTTTTTCCTTTCCTTTTCCTCTTTTCCTTTTCCCCTTTCCTTTCCATCTCTTTTTCCCTCCTTTTTTTCTTTTTCCCGTTTTTCTTTTATTTTCCCGGTGAAATCCGCCAGGGGGGGCAACTTGCCCCCCCTGCCCCCCCGCCTGTTACGCCACTGATGGTGATGAGAATGCGAGCGAAGCGATCTTATAAACTGGTTTAAGGGAAACCAGCTCAGGAAAGTAGCTGAAAACAGTCCTGATCTTACTCACTCTACCTGCTTGGAAGGACACAGTGGCGGACCGTGACCCGGAGGAGACAAAGCATTGGAGGGGCACAGCGTTGTTCACAAACAATACAGTGCGCCTCCAATCATTGTCTCCTCCAGGTCACGGTCCGCCACTGGATGGACACATTGACCCATGGTGTGATCACAGTATGATCACAGTGTGTTTCTCATGTGGACCCCCGTGAATATGTGGATTTCATATTCATAGTAAGGACAACAGTATGTAAACACACTGTGAACACTTGCTCTATATAGAAGTATCCCTGATATGAAATTTGATATGTTATGATTATGTCCACTATGTGAACACACTGTGAACATTGTAGAGGTGTCCACAGTGTGAAAATGCTCTTCACATAGCTGATCTCATATTCACAGATTTCTCTATTTGATTACATTGAACACTCATGCTGTAGAAGAGTTCCTGTGTGAAATTATCTTCACACTGTTCACTGTGAATACTCACAATCTACACTATAGAAAAGTCCAAAGTGTGACATTATATTCACATTATTAATTTTGAGCATTTTAACATGGGTAAATCACATTTTCACATAGTTTATTTTGGTAACACACAGTGAACACATTGGAAACACACTGTGAACACTCTGTATACACACTGTGAACACACCCTAACACACTGTAAAAACACTGTGAACACACTATTGAACACACCATGAATACACTGTGGAACACTGTCATCTTCCCAATGGGGATTTCACACCATACATACATGTATGCAGAACCCTATACATTAGCTACTTTATTGTTAATATTCTACTTAATTAGGGTGTTC
The DNA here is from genome assembly GCF_037042905.1 of Lytechinus pictus. Taxonomy (NCBI): domain Eukaryota; kingdom Metazoa; phylum Echinodermata; class Echinoidea; order Temnopleuroida; family Toxopneustidae; genus Lytechinus; species Lytechinus pictus. Next base: position 30,327,967 of record NC_087256.1, on the reverse strand, counting down.
CTCACGTTCAGTGACAGGTTATAAGAACAGATGCCCCTGTATTTACTGAACTTGTATTTGTCATAAGCAAACACACTAGTAGAAAAAGTCCATAATATCTTTTCAATGCATTCATTACTGGAATACATAGGCAGTGCCATTAAGCAGAGCCATTTACTACAAGCCCTATAATGGGTTTAATTCAAACTCTGGTCTAAAGTTGTGGTTGAACTATGGATAACCAATTGTGCGGTATCTCTAAAAGCACAAGTTCAATTTGTGGCTCATTTGGCGCTCATTTGGCACTCAAATCATTCATAACTGACTTCGATTAATTACTGAAATAGTGCTCTTCTTCATTTAAATAATGGGGAAAGAACTTTTAAGAAAATATAGGAAACATAATAATGTAAATCCGATTTTGAAATTTTTGGCTTCCCATAATTTTAGCACAAAGTTAGATCATGGCCCTATGTTAAACCGTACTTCAGAGTACAGGCCTAAGTGTTGATTCACATGCGTGTGTGTAAATTGCCTCGAGCTGTTGTCAATGAATGTTAAGAGTCGAGATGTTGATGAGAAGATCGCTCACTCAACTTCCTATCACATTGTTGAGACTCAAGAGTCATGCACTCACTCAACTTCCTATCACATCGTTGAGACTCAAGAGTCTGATACTTTGTTTACATGGCAATCGGACATTTTTTTCTCCTTTACATTTCCGACTGTCCTCTCAGATGAAGTACATGAATAACTTGTAGAAAGTAACAAGTAGATTTTTTGCAAATTACTTGCCCATAAACACAGATTCAAGGAAAAGCATTGAATAGAGTAGTGGATTTAACTTTTGGATTTGATTGAATTAACGCATGATTTTTTGTCTCACATCTGTCAGTCTTCTACCTAAAATTTGCATACTCAATTCAAATATTATAGTTTCCATGGTATTTTTGAACAGCTCTTTAATCATCCCTCCTTTTTTTATTCTGTCTTCCCGTACATAGAATTAATGAATTACACAAACAGTTTCACTGTATGATTTTTCAGCTCATCTAGTCAGAATGAGCAGATAAACTTAAATGGGTGCTCCGGGCTGAAGATATTTATATAAAATAGAGTTTAATTCACAGAGCAAAGTATTGAAAATTTGGTCAAAATTGGATAACAAAGTTATTGAATTTTAAAGATTTGCATTATTCCGGTGAAACAGTTCTAGGCATGTCTTCATGAATATTCATTAGATGGGCTGATGATGTCATATCCCCACTTGTTTTGTATTTTGTTACATGAAATTAGGTTTATTTCAAAAAATATTAACAAGAACAAAAACAATTGGATTGACAACTAATTAAGTGCATTAGTTTTTTCTTGCTGCAACTTATTTCATCATAAATAGAGACAAATCATTTACACATTTATAAAAAAATGAAACGATTATGATTTCATGTAATAACATAAGAAAAAGGAAAGTGGGGTTGTGACATCACCAGCCCACCTAATGAATATTCATGAAGACATGCCAAGAACTGTTTCACCGAAATAATGCAAATCTTTAAAATCCAATAACTTTGTTATTTGTTGTCCGATTTTGATGAAATTGTCAGAATTTTGCTCTGTGAACTTTACTCTATTTATTTAGATATGAATATTTTCAGCTCGGAGTACCCCTTTAATGCCATGGGATGGTGTCCACTGCATATTGTCTGTTATCTCTCTCCAAATTTAGAAAAGATTCTGCTTTATCATTTCTTGTCCGCTTGCAATTCTATTTTCGTTATATGATACCACTATGGGAGTTCCTAAAAGTTCTACTCAGAATTTCTTAAATTTCTCTTCTGTTTTTTCAATAACCACATTTTTGTTCTTCCCTCTTAATATTCATTTTTTGTGTTTGTTTGATTGTTTTGCTTTTTTTATCTGTAAGATATCCATGTGGATCATTGAAATTCTACACAGAATTTCAATTATTATTTACACTCATTTTTTTTTGTTAATTTATTCAAAATTGCACAAAATACTCTTCTCTTTCATTTCCTGACCGATTTTAGTTTTCATTTTGTTTCATATGTTAAAGCTGCATTGGGCAAAGTAGAGCTTTCATTTATTTTACTCTATTTTATTTATTCCAATTATTCATATCCATGTCTGTTTGCTTGAAAGTAAACTTTGCAGGAATTTCTTCACCAAATACCACCTGAGTACCATATCGTTGGTATGCTATTTTTGCAATCAAAGTGTACCAGAATTTTAACCTAATTTTTTTGTTTCTCTCTCTTTTTCTCTCCCTATTGCTCTATCCCTTCCCTCCTTTTCATCCTCTATTTCCTTTCTTTATCCTCTCTTTTATTCTTTAGCTCTTCGACTACATTGCTGAGCACCTCGCCAAGTTCACCAGTTACCACAATATATGTGAGATGTGTATACCTCTCGGCTTCACCTTCTCCTTCCCTTGTTTTCACAAAGGCCTTGCATCAGGTAAGTCTGCCGTACACCCAAAGGCTCATTCCTGCTCAAAAAAAAAACAGTGTGATTGCAATGTGGAATCGTATCACACTGAGTCATCAAACTGACCAGACCGCTGCCGGTCACTGGTGCAATTTCTTCCAGACCGATGGATGACTGAGATAAAGAAATAAATTAGAGTGAAAGGCCTGTATTCTAAAGTCAGGTTTAACTTAGACCACGGTCTAACTCTGTGCTAAAATCACGGGAAGCCAAAAATTCTGTTTATATTTTATATTTCTTATGTTTACTATTTTGTTTCATTTTGCTTTCATAATGAAGAAAAATATTTCAGATATTATTCCCAGACAATTACAAACAATTTGGGTGCCATGTGTACTATAAGGGATTTGTGCTCCAATTGGCTCACCATAATTAAACCAGGGTTTAATTAAAACTCGAGTTCAGAATACGGGCCAAAGACTTTGACAATTGACTCGTTCAAGAACTATTAAAGTTGAAAGTTAAATATTGCATTATCAAATGAGTACATGCAGGACTATGGAAATAGGATTACTGAGCAGGATTTCTCGGTTTCCTTGCTTGAATTCATTGGCTTGTAACATTATAATCCTATTATGTGAGCGTGAATTAATGAGTCCACTCTTCAAACAGTGGACTCCTCAATAAAATAGCGCATCCATGGCAACAGGCGTCAATTTGTCGCACTGTGACAAAAGCATGCATCAGCATTAGACATTTTTCAATATGCGTGGTAAATTAAGTGAAATTTATGCAGGAAATTTGCATAAACCATGAGTTCAACCGATGGTTTTAAGACCATAACATCCATATCCTGCTGCCGATTGCATTTCAATCATACAATACTTCCCATTAGCAGAAAGTCTACTTGATATTCCCAAGTTGTTTTGGATCACAATTTTTTTTTTTTGGACAAAGTCTTCAATGTTGTATTCCCTAGTATATTTCATACCATTACAGCCTTTAAGATGTGTGAATATGAACTTGTAAGCTAGTGAACACTTTTTGCGAGAGTGATCACGAATTTCCTAGAAAGCTAGTGAACACTTTGCGAGAGTGATCATGAATTTCCTTGTTGACCATAGTAGATTGCGAGACAAATGAATACCCTCTAGCGATTATTTCAGTCCGCAATAATGAACCTATTTAGTAATATGAACCTTGTTCACATCGACTTGAAGGACTTGTCAACTACTGCTTGAAACCTTTTGAGACTCGGTCGGTCGATTGCTTTCACGAATGTAGTGACGTCACTAGGCGAAGGGATATGCTTGCTGTCACATGGGTTTGGCAGGAACACTATATTAGATTAGTGTCCACTGTCTAATTGAAAATTGAGATGAACATGTTCTCGATTCTGATATGTAAGATGGAGACAATATTGATACATGCGCAGTGCCTGAAATGATATCATGTGCCAGACCAATTTGTCCAAGTAGAGTTGTGTACCAAGAGCTAAAGCCGAGGTAATGATTTGATAATAATTACAACACGCCTCGGAATAGAATATTTCTAGATAGATGGCGCTATGTAAATGCCTGTTATTATTATTATTAAGAACAGACCTAGAAAGTGGGCCACCAGACTCAAATCAAACATAGTGTGAGAAATGGACTTTAGCTGGTGCATTTTTGGAAAGTATACAAGCCACAGAGAAATGTATTGTGTCACTTCATGTATACGTGCAGTGCTAAAGTTCAAATAATGTTTCTATAAAAGAAGAGAGAGTGAGCTCAACCCTGTAAATGTAAGATTGGGGCAATTGAATTATAAATCACCTGGAAATATAATTTCTTGATACTTTTTAAAGGTACATATAGATTCTTTTAGGAGGAAATTGATGTAAGATAAATAAATCATTGGAATTTGAAGAAAAAAAATGATTAAAATCATCATGTTTTTATCATGACTTTAACCCATAGATGCATTCCTTTATCAGAACATTGTAGTTAATATGGTGACAATGAACTGTGTTGGGTGGGGCAGGGCTTCTTAATCGAAGAACATATTTTATCAGGTGCTTGAGATTTCAGTACATCCATCCTACCTCTGTAAGATATATTTGAAAGCAAAACAGCGTTCATACCAATCTGGCACTCGGAATCATAGTACAGTGAATCTATGTCTGTTTTTTTTTCATAGTTTAATTTATTTTGAGAATTTCATTCGGATCTCTTTTTTTTTTGCAATTCCTGAACCACAATATACAAACAGCAATTTTCTGTTTTACAGGTAAATCAAGACGGAAAACCTGTTCTGGTTCTTTAGTTTTCATGTGAAAATTTCATTGAATTTGCCTTTGCAAAATCAAAATGTTTTTTCTGTGTACATTTTCTAGGGAGTGACAAAACAGAATTTATATTTCAGATAAGTTGAAACAGAATTCAGGTTTGCAGAAACGAAAAAGACTGTTTTTGTTCACCCAGAAAATCACTGTCCCTGTAGATAGATGTAGCTGCTGCAGAAACTATAAAGAACTGTTCTATATCTTGAGTCAAAGTTGCTTTACTTGCAAGACTTGGGGGAAGAAAGACAGGACCTGGATGGGAGAAGCATGTATTCAAATAAGATTTGTATACTGTATAAGCTGTTATTTTCGCGGTGGTTTTATTTTCGCGAATTGCCGATCGGCCGCGAATTTAATGACGCGCGAAAACATTGACACATTTATCAGTCAGTACCAATGTCCCCAAAAGCAAAGTTTTGCTATTGAAAACATTCTGTGAAGTGAGTAAAATGAGATATATGCACCTTTATATGTACAAAAAATAAGGTTTAGAAAGTAGTTAGTGATTCAAAAAGTTAGCTAGAATTTCACTTTTTTTTAATTTCTCAAACAAAATCAGAGCCTAAACTATTTTCTAACATAATTCTATCAATATTTATTCACTCACTGTAATATTACAATGTATTTTCCATGAAATAATTTGATTTTATTGTCATCTGATTGACTATATACACACGTATTGACAGCTATTTGCAAACCCATTAATATTCGTAAGTCACATGACCAGAGCTTTTAGAGGGGTAAGAATCTGTTCACAGAATTCAAAAATTTTGCACTGAAACCAACTTTTTACAAAGTGAATCTAACAAAACACAACTTAAAAAGATTACTCTTACATATCAAACCGTGACATGATGAATTTTTAGATCTAAAGGTACAAAAAAGTGAAATTTAAGCCACTTTTTTCCACACTTTGTTACAGTTTGTAACTGTTTTTACCGGGACATATTATAGATATATGGACTGCTTTGAGAGGCATGGTTGTTTCTAGAGGCTCAAGGGGACTGCAACGCGACTATGCCCGAGGGCATGGTCTGGCCGGTGCAGTACCCGCGAGCCGAAAGAAACAACCATGTCTCGAAAATAAAGGCAGTCCATATATATTTTATGAACCGAATTAAACGTTAGATCTAGTCTAGGTATAACTTAGGCTAGATCGTATCCAAATTAAGCCTAAAACTAAAGCCCTAGCCCAGGCTAACGTTAGGCCCAAATTATTTTTTAGGCCCTAACAGTTAGGCCTATATTTATTTTAGGAACCAAATAAGGGTCTGAAACAGATCTAGATTCTACAGTAGATCTGACTGAGCCTTATTCTTAATCTCCAATAGAGTCTAACTTTAGATCCAACTTAGGCCTAACTTACGTCAGATCTGACTTAGATTAAATGGAACATTTAAATTTAATACGTCTAAGTTAGTTAGTTAGATCTAGGCTATCATCTAGATCTAGAGGGTTACATCTAGATCTAGTTCTACTCTAGTCTTACTTCTGAGCTAACGTAGGCCTAAGTTAGATCGATCATTACTTTTATTAGAGTTTTGTTTAGACCTTACGCCCCGACCCAGCTTAACGTTGTCGTTTGTCATAATGGTACCTGGCTACAACGTTAGAAAGTGCAATGATGACTCAGCCGACTCACCTTTTGCGAGCATGCATTTGTTTTTGAATGAACAGTCAACTGCAACAATACTTGATGATTGATACATCTGTTATGTCCTTAATAAATTCGTCTTCTTTTCAATAATGCCGTATTTTTTTTACAGGAGTAAACAAGCAAAACTCAAAGATCGGCATCGTTCCATCGATATGTCATATCCGTTGCGCGCACTTGCGCAATAAGCGCGTAAATGCGCGAATTGTCTAAAACTTTCGATCAAATCGCGCGGATATTTATGGTATCCGCAATTACCGCAGGAAGCAACATTTTGCACGCAATCAAATGGAGATCTCAGCCAAATTTTGCCATGCCCGTCGTTAAGGGGCGGGTCAGGGGGCAACGGGCAGAAATCTTGTTAACTATGCCCGTTGCCCTTGGTAACCACCTTAGTTTGTTGTTTTGCAGGCATGGTTGATTACATGACCTCAATTTCGACCAATCAGAGGAACGGATTATTCGACATTCTTAAAGAGAGGTTTATAATTATGTATAAAGCACACATCAGCATTAAATGGTGCGAAACATAGTTATGCACATGGTTTGCACTAATTTTGCTTGTCTGAAATGCTGTTTTGTACATCTTCCGATCCCGAATTTAACAACCCGCGAATTCGTGAAAAATTCTGTACGCGAAAATAACAGCTTGTACAGTATCTTATCCTTTCTCTCAGTTGTAGTATAACCTTTGCTCCTCTCATTATTTGTTTCTGAACCTGTCCGGCCAGGGGGTCTAGTTTCAGTGTGGTAGATGAATAGCGCCCTCTACCAACACAAACTGTCCAGTGTATTTTATGTGATGCATTGTGGGAAACTGAACAAAATTGACAGCTGTTGCATTGTTATATAATATCCTCAGTGATAAGGGAGCTATATCTGACTTTTTCAGTTGGCATTTCTAGATTAGTATAGATCAGGAAAATTATGATGGCTCCAAATAGTTAAATTTAATAATACACAGGCAACAGTGGTTATCAATATAACTAGGGTTTACCTGAAAAATTGTGTCTAATATTTTGAATTCCTTAGCAAATTACTCTTATGGGTTCTTCCAGTGTATATAAAAAACAAAAATGTCAAAAAAATAAATACCATCATTTGGTCAGATGTGACCACAAATTCTTTCTGTGTATGTTTATTTGTTACAAATCGTACAAAATTGTAAATGATAAATGTACTCATTTGCTTTTACATCAAAATTTAGTTGCTTTCATTTCAGAAAAACAAAAAAGGAATGAAGAGTATATATATCTTGATATCATCTCCTACAAAACCTGCTGGAAAAGGTCATAGTTAAAACAGTTTCAGCAGAAGTAGCAGTAGTATGTACAATTACATTCACAGCTGAAATAGCATATGAAATACAGGTGTAAAACGTACGCGTATGCACATACTGAGTCTCCACATGGTGTCATTGTAATATCAGCCCACGCCTAGCCCTGCCCCTAACCCACCTCCAATACCAGACATGTAGAACAGGACCTGGGTGAACTCACTCGAGAGTTCATTCTAAACAGCGCGCTAACTTGCCAACGTCACCACTATCAACATACTCCTGCCAATATTTGTACACTTTGCTGCCAAACTCCCTGTCATTTGAATTGGAATGCTGCCCTCTCTTGGTTGGGGAAGGTAGATGTTTAATAGGCAGCCAATGATCACCTAGATAACCCATTAGGCCCTAGACACTTGTTGATTGTTTTTGTTTTTCATTATTGTAGGTGACAATGCTTGTGTGCATGCACTTTCTAATAAATTTAGATGGTTTGAATTTTTTAAATTTAGACCTGATTGCCCTAAGAGAACATTTAAAGGCCAAATTAACAAGTTTATGTGACCAATATGATTAAAAGAAAATAATAATAAATAAGACAAATGTATATTTTGAATTTACATCAGAGTTTAATGTAAAAGGGTATTACAGTTATGGCATTTTTAAGTTTTGCTGACTTTTAGAAAATGATTTTATACATATCCTGGTCAGCATAGCCAGTATGGAAGGACAACCAGCATTTCTCCTTTTATATTTATTATATATATGAAATATTAGATATTTCAATTTGTATTGATTCAGTGGTAAAAACGGTCTACATCAAACCAAAATGAATCACAATGTAGCTGAAGACTTGTTTGAGAGTTCAAAAATAAAAACAAAGGTCTCAACAGGCATATAAAGTTTCATGTCATCCTTTAAATTCTTCATTCATTTTCTTCTGCGTATTTTCTCTGACATGAAGCAAATTCAGTGAAAACTGTTGGTAGAAACAAAATGATAGGAAAGTCATAAGTACGAGAGCAATAAACCTTTACATCATTTATGACTTTGACCATTATGATAAGTTAATTATTTGACCTGAATGTAAATCACAATCCAGTTTCAAGATACATTGACATATTTCGCACTGAAATGCTTCTCACTAAATTGTATACAACCAAACACCCAAGGGTTCATTACATGCCGCCGCGCACAGAAAAATCAAGCCATAGAAGTCGTGTGTTGTGGACCCAAGAAGTGAGATCCCAGCACGCGCGACCCACTAGTTAGAAATCCACTGCCAAACGCGGTTCGTGGTGCGAGGTTAGTATACTTATACTAACCTCGCAATACGTGTGAGTGACAACCAAACAACTTCAGCAATCAACATTAAATTACACCTGTGAAATTCATGTACTTAATACTAACATATAATTGTCTCTTAGACATCATCAATTAGAATTAATACACTATAGCATTATCAGGTGTTTGAATAAATTGTACTTTCCAAGAGATATGCAATTGACAAACATACTCTCTGTATAATCTTTCTTCACTTAATGCATTAAGCCTGTCATGTCAATCAAACCAAATTAGAATCAACTTTTCTTGCATTATAATATTCATATTTCTTGAATACATAAATCAATGTTTCTACTGACCTCTTTGCCTCCAAAAATCGTCTTATATAGGGCAATCCCATGTAGGATGCTTTAGATTTATGTTGATTCAAAATCTCAAACAGAATCTCCAGAACTGATTCCAATATCACATTACCTCAGTTGACCAAGAGATGGCGCTATTAATAAAAACCTCAGACAAGGCATACATAGCACATATACTATACATGCACAGTGTAAATACATAGAAAAATGTGTGTGTGTTCACTCAAGTAGTCTGACCCTCAGACCCAATGAAATTCTTCAGTTTTAACACATTAAATCATTTGATGGCTTTTCAGAAAAATTAAATATACAAAATTATCTTCAAAGCAGCTTTCATTACACACAATAATGATGATATTATATTTTCCATGAGGAGTGAAACCAAATTCTACATTATTGGAGAAACAAATATCAAAATATCTCATACATGTATATAATACAAAAGAAATATTGAGCATGTGATATCTAAAGCTCTGCCATTTGTGTGTAAATAATTTAAAATGCAATATTTGAATTTTCTTTTATTACACCTGATTTTAGTGTTATGCTTGTTTTATTTTTTCTCTTTTTATTCAAATCAACTTTTTGTTGAGGTTGACTTAACATTTTTGAAAAAAACGGATGAGTAACTGTAATGGAGTCTATGTTGGCAATATTTCTCCTTTTTAATATCTGGTAGAAGTTAAGGTTTATGTTTTTTTTTATTGCAGTCTCTTCATATACGTGACATTTTATGACATGTAAAAGGGGTATGGAGAGGACATGTTATAGTACAACCGTTTTATTTTTTTGTTCTATTTGCATTGTTGTGATTATTGCCACACATAAGTTTGAACTAACTCTATAAATCAGTTTATAGCATAATATCGTTTAAATATTTCATCGTTTCATGTTGATGATGAAGTTTTAACCCCGGTTTTAAGTTGATTGATCCTATAAATCAATTCATAACATAAAAATTTGTCAGTGATACTTCATACTCATGGCAAAAAGAATATATATTAGTATTGGTAAACCTTTAGACTCTGGGTGAGAGTGAACAGATCACATTATTGACATATTTCTAGACTAAACATTGATATGTTGTCTGGTTCAGTAGTAGCAACGACCAATCTCTGATTAGAATTTGCTTTGTCTGCAACGAATCCCACGATATCACATGACTTCTATCGTAAGAGGACAAGAACCCCTCAGCAGCCAATCGGATAAGGCCGTGCGATGCGATACTGAAATTGATTATCGCAATAAGGTACGGCCATGAATCAATAACATTCCTCCATGTTTTGAGAGGGAAAAACTCTGCGGGAGACAATACAGAAGTTACCGAATACTGATGTAGCGTCGTTCGTTCGTTGACTGGCGCGATGCCAGAGTTGTTATCAAACAAGGAAGAGAAGTTGTGGATATCACTGAGTTTGGCTGACACCGGGTATTTGCTCATTCAGTCCCGTGATATTTGTTTTGGGGGATTGGCAGAGGTTGGCCGGGGAACCTACTGACTATTATTTACAAAGTGTGTATGAACACGTTGGCATATCAAAGTTAATCATTATCGATAACAGGGCAAGTTTAGGTTAAGGGAAGTATGTGAAAGATTTGTCAATGATAGCTCGGTACAATTAAAGGTCATGAGACACAAAAAATGATGATGCAATATTTTCTATTTATTGGGACCAAGAATTTCTATCACCAATGTTTCCTTTGTTGTAATGAGCAAGACTTCAGGTTCAAGAAAGAGGAATACAAAATAGTCGATGGAAAATTAGTCATTCCTTTTTATAAAGAGGCACACTTTGGATTTATGTAAATGGGGATTGAATGAGTGAATGAATGGTTGGGTGGATGGATGGACGGACGGACGGATGAATGACTGAAAATGAATTTAATAAAGAGATTCAAGACCAAAATATGTATTCCCCTGCTGAATACTATTTTGGGGATGCGTTTTTCTTTGTAAGAAAATAAAAAATGAATGAAATTTTTTAACCAGATGAAACCCATTTAGAACTTTTGTGACAGGTAAGGCCTACACCGTACACCCTTATCTTGATAGATGTACAATCGATTTCAAACAGTTTTGGAATTCATGAATAGATTTCTTTATATATTTTATACATGGTTTACCATAGACTGGCATTTAGGCTTCAATCTCATGTGTTACAGAGTTCAAAGGAAATTCATCTTTTTCTTACAATTCTGAAAAATCATGTTTTTCGCGATATAACTGCCACCAAGTTATGTAGACAAAAGATCCAACGTTTAGACGGATGTTGAAATTCGAAACTTAAGTTTATTCCAAACAGTGCCGTGAAACTGTAACAAAACAATGAACAGTTCAAACAATTAATGTCATGTCAAATATGTACATTGCAATAATATCTTTTCCAATGAAACATTATTCTAGTATTCAAGACATATACGAGCATACACATATGAAAACATTTCATATGATAATTCTTAACTATTTCTCATCATTCATAACCAATTGTCATGCCACTAAGCTTCAAGTACATTTACGTAATGTAAACAAAAAACACATCAATACTGATCAATCAAGTTCTGAAACATAAATATCCATAACATATTCCACAAGCATTATTATAATATTACAATAAAATAAAGAATTAATTAATAATTTGTATCAGAAATATCATGAATAAGAAACATTTCTTTCGATCCAACTCACCTCGTTGGCTGGACATAAATAACTTTTGGCAGTAAAGCTAAAACAAATTACAAAGAAGAGGAGCCGTGAATGAAGGTCTCCTTCTAGGTCAAATAAAAGCAAAATGACAAAATCAAGAACATAGTTATTTTGGGTTGTCATGGCACTTTGCGCGCATTGATATCAAAATATAATCAAGAGAATATGTGTTATAACTATACTGAATTGGCACGTTAGACCGGAGAAAGTGTTGGAAAATATAGAATACTATTATACACAAGAATTAGGATACAATTCGTTCGATTAACAATTTCAATAATGTTCAAGTAAGGAATTATCTTTTATTATCGAAAGAATCAGTGGTAAAAAGACATAAAGCTAATCAGCGCAGCGCGTAGATAAAAAACGTGCATCCACAAGGGGCGCGGGAAGCTGCCAAAATGAAATCGGAGGCAGCCACACGCGATACAACAGGAAAATTGACATTGGAAGTAGTATGGTCAAACAATACATATTTAGAAAAGGGTGTTAGCCTTTAAACAGTTAGTCTTGATTTTAAATGAATTTCCATGATTTTATTGCTTTCTGCAGCTACTTGAATTTAGCTTGAACTCATTGAAGACTGAACTAACACGCACAACTGGTGCAAGCACTCTGGGTTTTATGAAAGTGTGTGTTATACCTAAATCAATAATCTCATTTGTTCATTTTCCTTTCTTATTTTGTCTTTTCAGCTACCTTAGTCACATGGACCAAAGGCTATGATGCAGCGGGGGTGGAAGGAAAAGATGTTGTCCCGCTCCTGGAAGCTGCATGTAAAAGAAAGGTAAGAATATCTTAACCATCAACATTATAGGTTATAACAAATAGTGATAGTTAAAGAATAATTGGCATAAAATTGATTAAAAATTGTCTTGTGTTGTACAAATTCCAGAAAATATCCATGGGAAGACATAATTTTGTGCTGCACCATGTTGTGCTGCACTCAACCCAGGTAAAGGTAAATGGGTACCGGCAGAATCAAGTAATTCTTTAAAAAGCTGTGAGCACCGGAATCGGTAGACTTATTAGCGGGGTAATATAGGAGCAAATCCTATATTATCATTTATTGTTATTATTTGATATTCCCCTCACGTTATCAGTTTTTATCAAGTTATTTATGAAAAAATTCAAATGATCACATTTTCATTGTCACAATCTACTCAACAGCTGGTTATCTCTCCATGAATGTGTACAGGTTATGAATCGCACACAATATATTTAGTGAAGTCTCATTGGTTTTGCATGCAGAAGTCGGTCTCAATATTCATATGTTGAATATTTAGCCATTTCTGATCTAATTTCTGCTCAAAATGATATCATCTATGTTTGAAAGTAAGGATCTAACATCAATATATGAAATCATTTCAGTTCTAGCTGACAAAGTGGTTGAATGTCCACAGTTCCAGCTCTCATGAACAATAACAATAATAAGCATTTAATGATCAGAGCATTTGTTTATAATTGTGCTTAAAATGGTTGTTTCTTGGTGCACAATTTTCTGTAGCTACCAAAAATAACTAGAATCTAGGTAAGGCTTGTTATTTATAGGGCACATTTGTAATAAAAATTAATTCAAAAAAATATCCAAGACCAATAACATCGGTCTTCGTCCGAACCGTCGTATCAGTCAGTTTTGGTCCAAAAAAAAAAAAAACCAAAAAAAAAAAATCGATTTTGAGATTCTTGCAGAAAATGAAAGTACAAGTCCTATTCTATTCATAACTAAATTTCTGTGCAGCAATTTATTTAAGTTTTTTGAGATCTTTAGGGGATTTTCACGGCGATACCATACAAATTTTAATAAAATGCGCAAATCCCATTGGAAACGTGTACTGTAACAGAGAGATACGACGTTTTGACTGACTGCGATTTCATTGCGGGCGGTCAGCCAAACTGTCGTATCAGCACTGGGCCCTGCATTGACTTTGCACGTGAAAAGTGATACAAGGTTTTGACTGATCGCACACACTGGAATCGCGGTCAGTCAAAATGTTGTATCGCTTTTTCCCTATGGCGCTTTTGTACAGGGAAAATCTAGGCCGTTTACACCGAAATTACAAGCAAGTAGCTCTTTTGCGATATTTTGTCCAATCCTTAGTTTTGTGTAAAAATAAGGATACCAATGTCAAGCAATTGCCTTGGTATTTCCAACCATGTATTTTTCTCGCAATGAATATGTTGTAAGGCTGGGGAATTAAGCGTGAAAATTGTAGTAAACTTTGAAGTCAATTTTCTCTGAAATGGTCTTCACACATACGACGGTTCGGATGACCGCCGACAATAAGAAGGTATCAGAGCCAGTCGGCTATCAAGTCCATGGATGCCTTGGTCAATGATTAGTTCAAGCCCCAAAAAGGTAATCACATGATTAGATGTAGCTCATACTCCATTCACAGTCACCTGACACTAAAAGTGTGTCACATGACCTTTCAAGAGATTGAAGTCTTGGTATTCTCTGATTACACCTGTAGACTCTGGATTTTTCTATCAATATTTCTAAAGTCCATGCTATAAAAAAAATGTCCATGAACTATAATATGAACTGTAATTGAACCCTATTCAAGTTTTATAACCTCTTATGTTTCCTCAGAATTCATCTCCAAAACTATTTGCATTTCAAGCAAAAGGCCTTGGATTTATTGTTGTTTTTAAGACTAGGTGAATGACTTATACCTACTAATACTTACATATGCAAGATATTTGTTGTCATAGTTTATGATTTGTCCTTTTGCACTTTTCAACTTAAGTATGAAGTTCAATGTGATTTAATTTTTGTCTCACCTGCATAGCAGAGTGAGACTATAGGCGCCGCTTTTCCGACGGCGACGGCGGCGGCGGCGTCAACACCAAATCTTAACCTGAGGTTAAGTTTTTGAAATGACAGCATAACTTAGAAAGTATATGGACCTAGTTCATGAAACTTGGCCATAAGGTTAATCAAGTATTACTGAACATCCTGCCTGAGTTTCATGTCACATGACCAAGGTCAAAGGTCATTTAGGGTCAATGAACTTAGACCATGTTGGGGGAATCAACATCAAAATCTTAACCTAAGGTTAAGTTTTTGAAATGTCATCATAACTTAGAAAATATATGGACCTAGTTCATGAAACTTATACATAAGGTTAATCAAGTATCACTGAACATCCTGCATGAGTTTCACGTCACATGACCAAGGTCAAAGGTCATTTAGGGTCAATGAACTTTGGCCGAATTGGGGGTATCTGTTGAATTACCATCATAACTTTGAAAGTTTATGGATCTGATTCATGAAACTTGGACATAATAGTAATCAAGTATTACTGAACATCCTGTGCAAGTTTCAGGTCACATGATCAAGGTCAAAGGTCATTTAGGGTCAATGAACTTTGGCCAAATTGGGGTATTTGTTGAATTACAGCCATAAATTTGAAAGTGTGTTGGTCTAGTTCATAAAACTTGGACATAATAGTAATCAAGTATCACTGAACATCCTGTGCGAGTTTCAGGTCACATGATCAAGGTCAAAGGTCATGTAAGGTCAAAGAACTTTGGCCACGTTGGGGGTATTTGTTGAATTGCCATCATATCTCTATAAGTGTATTGGTCTAGTTCATAAAACATGGAAATAAGAGTAACCAAGTATCACTGAACATCTTGTGCGAGTTATAGTAGTTTTCAAAATCAGCACTGCTGCTATATTGAATCGCGTGATGCAGGTGAGACGGCCAGAGGCATTCCACTTGTTCTTTTTGATACTATGATAGTCCAATATGTAATTAATCAAGTGAGACAGTGTAATACAGACTCTGAAGTTTATAAAAGCATAGAAATTGAATATTCTATTTCAAATATTAAATTTTAATTAATTGTTTATCTTATTTTGAAAAAAATAGTTTGTATTAAAATGGAGACAAAATTACAATTAGATAGTTAGCCTAAATGGGTTTTAGCCCATGTGGTAGTAGACCATCTGAGAAGGAGACCACAACTGCAGTAGACCAAATAAACCCAGAAACCATAATTATTACCATTCTTGGTCTTTTTTCTTGTTTATCACTTTGTAGAATGTACAAGTAGACATTGTAGCAGTAATCAATGATACTGTAGCCACTCAGATGGCTGGCGCCTTTAAGGATCATAACTGCGTAGTGGGATTAATTCTTGGTAAGTATAATGTCACTTTAGGCTAGTGTTGCGCTGGCTTTCCATATTTTGTCGCGCGGCTGGCAGAATATTGATTTGAGGTCAGAAAGTCAAGGGTGAAGTCGCCACCTTCCACTTTTCTTGCTTGACCAATAACTCCATTTTCCGCGTTACAGGCAGGCGTATTATGTGCTTGCCCTAGCGACACTCTTGTTCTTGTCTTTGCAAGCTATCCTTTCTTCTTTGAACCATCCGCCGCAAACAAAACTATGTCTTAAAACATGCTCATAAAAATTTACCATATTTGCCTTTGCCAGCTGGTCCACTGCTTCTTTCAAACCAAGCATCTGAGCATCAGCATTAATTCTTAATAACAAGTTTTATTGCTTTGATCAAAGTTGGTGCCTACCATTATCATTTTTCAATCACTATTTGTATAAATATATTGTCGCAGTGGAAGACATAACATTCTATCTCAAATTCTAAAAAAAAATAACCTTTTTAATGATTAACCAATGTATCAAATTATATCGTAGCCATATCACAACCCGTTATCTTGAAGAAAAAAATAAACAACCGGCTCATTCTGGGGTGAAAAAATGTCACAATTCATAAAAGTAGTTACTCACCCATATTTTGGCTCACAGTGCCAATCCTATGCAAGAATGGTGATGAATAAATAAGACGCACCCTACCTACATAGCTCAATCCGTGTTCAGCAAATCCCCCTTTTTCATTATTAAAAGCAGATAACAAACAGTTGTGCTATGGAGGTCAGTAAACTGGTTTGCTTAAAATTCAAGTTAAAGCATCACTGGACACCGAGCACACCAGCGGTCCAATCATCTATCCATGGCAAAAAAAAGTAATGTCATAGAAGCTGTGCAAGATTGCAATGCTACTATTATTATTTTGATCTTCAACTACTTCTACAACTATTTCATATAAGGATAACTTATTTCTCTGATTAATTTTCTTTATGTCTCTACTTATGTTAATTCTGATCCCCAAACTTCTTCTACATCTACTTTTGATAAAGATTATTATTTTTCTGTGTACAATCGTCTTTATGTCTCTCTTTATTTATTTATTTGTCGTTTTATTTTAACAGGGTAGCCCTTTCAGTAACAAGAACTGCTCGACCAAGGGGCCCTGTATCAACAGAAATTAAAAACATAACAAAACAATATCACATAAAAATCGTCAACAAATGAACATAATAATCAATGAGAAAGAAAAATGTAATACATAAAAGTAAATTAAACAAAATCAAAATCACTAATAAACTTATAATAACAGAAAGTAACAGAAAGTATTCATGGAAATCTTAAAAACATATTTGTGTAAGGGATATCGATTTGCATTGTTTTTTTAAAGAATTATGTGAATTTGCCAAACGGAGAGAAGGGGATAACGTATTCCATATTTTAGAGCCATGATAACAAAACGATCTTTTATAATATTCGGTTTGAGGTTTTTCAATAAAAAGGGGACAGTTAATTGAATATCTAGTTTCGAAATGTATTGTTCTATGGCGCACTCTATCCTGAATATATTTGGGGGTTATATTGTGCATCACTTTATACATCCATATTTTAAATTGGTAATCAACTCTATCTGTGACGGATTGCCATCCTAAAGATGATAATAATGTAATTGGGGAGTTAAATAATGTGCGTTAAGTATCAGACGAGCATAGTGGTTTTGAAGCTTTTGTAATTTATCCAGATGGCACTTTGCTGAACAGCCCCATAAAATTATACCATAATCAATATGTGATAATATCAAACTATCATGTAGCAATTTAAAGATTCTTATTGGTAAATAAAATCTAATGCGTTTTATACATGATATGGTTCTCGATATTTTAGAGACAATTTTCGATATATGTGAATCCCACTTTAGACAATTATCAAATACAACACCAAGATATTTACATTCATTTACAACCTCAACACTTTCTCTATAGGTCAGAGAAACAGTTTTATTTCTTATGCGATTTCTAGTTCCAAATAGCATAAGCTTGCACTTTTTGATATTCAATGTTAAATCATCCTTTTCAATGTGATCAACTATCTTTTTGAACTCATGTTTAAGTGTTTTTTCAACAGTTGCAATTTCCTTGCCTTGGCAAAATATTGCTGCATCATCAGCATACAAACAAATTTAAGTATTTTCACAGTAGGGCAAATTACAAAGGTCATTGATAAAAATTGTAAACAAAAGGGGCCCTAATATTGATCCCTGTGGGATTCCAGAATTAATAGATCGAAACCCAGACTGAGCACCATTAACTACAACACATTGTACTCGATCACTTAGATAGCTTTCAAACCATTCCAATTCTCTGTCCTTTATACCATATTTTCTTAATTTGTACAGCAAAATTTTATGATTTACTGAGTCAAATGCGCGTTTTAAGTCTAGGAATAAAGCACCAGAGATAAGTCCTTTATTGATTCCCCTCAGTAAGAAGTCATTTACATCAACTAGTGCTGTTCCTGTCGAGTGGAGCGGGCGGAAGCCCGATTGCCTGTCACTTAGAAGGCCATTATCATTGAGATAATCATACAATTGCGAGTGTACTGCTTTTTCTAAGATTTTTACAATATGTGAAAGAACCGAAATCGGCCGATAATTAGAAGAGATTTTCTTGTCACCGTCCTTAAAAATGGGCGTTACTCGTGCACTCTTCCATTCAGCCGGAACAATACCACTTGAGATTAAACAATTAAACAAATGGATAAGAGGCTTTGCTATGAATGGTGAAGCAAGCTTCAAAAGCCGTGGATGCAAATTATCAATGCCACTAGATTTAAAAACAGATAATTTTGAGAGTTCTTTGAAGACAAAATCCTCTGTTATTGGAACGTATGCAAAGGTTTTATCAGTCAGTTCATGTAATTCCTCCGAGTTGGGTTCAATGTTTAATCGACCCGGAGTTTGAGTGAAATATTCATTGAATATAGATGCAACACGCTCAGATTCATCAATCACCTGTCCATCTTGGATCAACTTGATAACGCCTCCCGAACTTTTCTTGAACGAAATTTTCTTCAATGTTTTCCACGTTTTGCAAGGGTCACCAACGTTCTCATTAAATTCAGAAAAATAGTAATCTCTTTTTAACTTTTTATTTAAATTATTTACAGAGTTTCTTTTCTTTTTGTATGTATTCCAATCACAGTCCTTACCAGATTTATCAAATTTTGCCTTAAAGAAATCTCGTTCCCTTGCTAATTTCAAATAATCATCATATATTCTGATCCCCTACCTTCTATTATATACCTCTTTTACAATATATAATTGTTTCTCACTGTATAATTGTCTTATTTTATGTCTAATCATCAAACTATTTCTGACAAAGATAACTGTTTTTCTCTGTCTCTCAAGTTAGTTCTTATCCCTTAACTACTTCTACATCTACTTCTGTAAGAGATATCAGTTTCTCTTTGTGTTATTTAATTGCATACATGTAGCTCAGCTCAATATATTATGTTTGATCCTACTACTTCTATATCTACTTCTGATAAAGATTTTTTTCTGTGTAATCGTCTGTATGTATCTCTTATTTAATGTCTGATCTTCAGACTATTTCTTTATCTACTTCTGATAAGATTGTTTTTCTGTGTAATTGTCTTTATGTATCTCTTATTTAATGTCTGATCTTCAGACTACTTCTATATCTACTTCTGATAAGATTGTTTTTCTGTGTAACTGTCTTTATGTATCTCTTATTTAATGTCTGATCTTCAGACTACTTCTATATCTACTTCTGATAAGATTGTTTTTCTGTGTAATCGTCTTTATGTATCTCTTATTTAATGTCTGTTCTTCAGACTACTTCTATATCTACTTCTGATAAGATTGTTTTTCTGTGTAATCGTCTTTATGTATCTCTTATTTAATGTCTGATCTTCAGACTACTTCTATATCTACTTCTGATAAGATTGTTTTTCTGTGTAATCGTCTTTATGTATCTCTTATTTAATGTCTGATCTTCAGACTACTTCTATATCTACTTCTGATAAGATTGTTTTTCTGTGTAATCGTCTTTATGTATCTCTTATTTAATGTCTGTTCTTCAGACTACTTCTATATCTACTTCTGATAAGATTGTTTTTCTGTGTAATTGTCTTTATGTATCTCTTATTTAATGTCTGATCTTCAGACTACTTCTATATCTACTTCTGATAAGATTGTTTTTCTGTGTAATTGTCTTTATGTTTCTCTTATTTGATGTCTGTTCTTCAGACTACTTCTATATCTACTTCTGATAAGATTGTTTTTCTGTGTAATCGTCTTTATGTATCTCTTATTTAATGTCTGTTCTTCACACTACTTCTATATCTACTTCTGATAAGATTGTTTTTCTGTGTAATCGTCTTTATGTTTCTCTTATTTAATGTCTGATCTTCAGACTACTTCTATATCTACTTCTGATAAGATTGTTTTTCTGTGTAATCGTCTTTATGTATCTCTTATTTGATGTCTGTTCTTCAGACTACTTCTATATCTACTTCTGATAAGATTGTTTTTCTGTGTAATCGTCTTTATGTATCTCTTATTTAATGTCTGATCTTCAGACTACTTCTATATCTACTTCTGATAAGATTGTTTTTCTGTGTAATCGTCTTTATGTATCTCTTATTTAATGTCTGATCTTCAGACTACTTCTATATCTACTTCTGATAAGATTGTTTTTCTGTGTAATCATCTTTATGTATCTCTCATTTAATGTCTGATCTTCAGACTACTTCTATATCTACTTCTGATAAAGATTTTTTCTGTGTAATTGTCTTTATGTATCTCTTATTTAATGTCTGATCTTCAGACTACTTCTATATCTACTTCTGATAAGATTGTTTTTCTGAGTAATCGTCTTTATGTATCTCTTATTTAATGTCTGATCTTCAGACTACTTGTATATCTACTTCTGATAAGATTGTTTTTCTGTGTAATCATCTTTATGTATCTCTTATTTAAAGTCTGATCTTCAGACTACTTCTATATCTACTTCTGATAAAGATTTTTTCTGTGTAATTGTCTTTATGTATCTCTTATTTAATGTCTGATCTTCAGACTACTTCTATATCTACTTCTGATAAGATTGTTTTTCTGTGTAATTGTCTTTATGTATCTCTTATTTAATGTCTGATCTTCAGACTACTTCTATATCTACTTCTGATAAGATTGTTTTTCTGTGTAATCATCTTTATGTATCTCTTATTTAATGTCTGATCTTCAGACTACTTCTATATCTACTTCTGATAAAGATAACTAATTTTCTCTTTGTAATTGTCTTTATTTATATCATTAATTCTGATCCCCTACCTACTTCTATAATATACCCCTTATATAGGTAATTTTTTTCTCACTGTGTTATTGTCTTATTCTATGTCTGATCATCAAACTTCATCTTCATCTACTTCTGATAAATAACTATTTTTCTCCCAAATACTTCAATAGTTTATGTAGATGATAATAATTATAATAGATACATTGAGATAGTGCTTCATACGTTGATTTCTAAGCACATTACATTGAAATTATTATTACCTCTGTCATATTCCATCACTGTTCAACACATAGGCCCGTATTCTGTAGACCACAGTCAAACTCTGTGCAACAATTATAGAGAGCCAGAAATTCAAAAATTATGTTTATATTGTATATTTACTATTTTGTTTCCTTTTGGTTTCACAATGAAGAAAAATACCTGTTATCATTCCCAGACAATTATGAACAATTTGGTTGTCATATGAGTTAATAAATTGAATGTGTACTGTTGGGGATTTGTGCCCAAATTGGCTATCCATAGTTAAACCACAACTTTAAACCAGGGTTTAATTTAAACCCGACTCCAGAATACGGGCCATAAAGTGCACCATCTCTACTCCCTGTGGAGTATTCTGGCCAGGCAACCGTTTATCGGTGCACACATGCCAATCTATCACATTGACTCTCGCATCCTAACGGGTACCCATTTAACACCTTGGTGGAGAGTGACAGACATGGATGAGTGCCTTGCCAAAGGACGTTAGCACTGGGTGGGATTCGAACCCTCGACCCTTGGTTTAAGAGTGCAATGACTGAACTTCTACACCATGACACCTCTCTTTGTTTTATTGTTTTTACATAATTTGATTATTCTATGATTGATCTTATACTACTTCCACATCTACTTCTGATACAGATTTTAATAAGTCCACATCTACCCTAGATTGTAATCAATTTTTCAAACTAGCCTCTTTTCAAATTTTCTTTTTTAGTTTTTGCTATTTGACAGCTACAGTATAATCCTAATCCATATCAACTTCTTTTCAAAGAATCTCATGCTAATTCTATATCTACTTCAGATTTGTTCTTGATGTGTGTTTGAAATTGTCACATGACTTTTGTGCATCAACAAATTTATACTCGTTCGTATACCTATCTCATGACTTTGATTTTACCTTTTTATTACCGTAACTTGTATTGTTAGTCTGTTGATCTGTTACAAAAATGTTAAAGCTTCTCTTCAACTGCATCAATAATCTCCACACTTGGTACATATTATCCTTGGGTAATACCACATGTGAGCTCATGAAGGTGATGGGGTCATAGGTCATCTAGGGGTCGAATGGTCAATTTTTGTTCAAATTGCTTTCATTTCTTTATTTCTGCGTCAATTGTATTTACACTTGGTACACATAACCATTGGTTAATACCACATGTGTGTTCAGGAGGATGATAAGATTAGAATATCATATTGCGTATTTTATCGATTGCGATATTAGGCAAGACTCGTGGTTCTTCAACCACCTTGTCTTATTGTTTGACAAAATTTAATGGATTTTTTCAAATTCAAAATGGTGAAGATGGATTTTCAAATTGAGCTCTCTGAACAATGAAGAAATGTGAAAAGTGTGTCAGGAGAGGTTTGATGAGGGGGGAATGGTGGACAATTAACCTAATCTTAAAAAAAAAGAATAATTTGACAAAGTTCTGGATCATAAATCCCTCAGAATGACCCCAGTGACTTTTGAAAAGTGCCATTTGTTGTTCTTTTAATGTGCTCATTCAAGCATGACATGAAATATTAATCTCTTTTTTTTTACACAGAAATCATTGTGTGTAGCAACACCCCTGTCCAAATATTTTTCTATAAAACAGTTATACACCAAAAAGTCCTATTTTGAAAAAAAAGGAGGGGTAACTTTTTTTGTAGTGTGGAGGACTGGAACGGGCTACCAGCTGAGGTAGTGGATGCTGCAACCCATGACACATTTGTGACAAGGGTCAGCATGTAAACAGCATCACCAGCAATGTCCTTTTATCTTAAAGAAAAAAATCAAATGTTTCAACAGTACAGTAGGATATAGCAGACAAGGTCAAGTCAACTTTTTAAACTTTGCCATAATAATCAACTCTTTGATTGTTGGCATCAACGGAAAGACAAGACAGAGATCTGTATTGACATTAAAAGGTGTCAGAGTTTGCTGTATTGTAGCATTACAAGTATTATAATCAATGGTCTGCATTTGTAGTATTGCCACAAAGTATACATTATCTCTCTCTTGCTACTTTCATAATGCATATCTTATGCAGGGCGCGACAAAACCGCTTGCCCGGGGCAAGTGAAAATGACGTGCAGGCAAGCATTTCTCAAAGTCAATTGCCCGATCAGGCAAGTGGTTGTTTTGAAAATGAAAACGATATTACAGTAAATTTTAATAATTTTTCAATAAATTGCAATTATCTCTCATACAAAATGTCATACCAGTCAAAAAACAGTGGAAACATGTCAAATCAGCGCCAATTTACCGACAATTTATCGCCAACGGTCCCGTTCGATGGGGGCTGCCATCTTACTTTCTATACTATACTGTGCGCATGCGCTACTAATCGACGAAGGAGCTAGCTGGGGAAACCCCTCTCTCGCCCTCTTAGCGCATGCTCATGACAAAAAACTTCCATTTGAGAACACTATACCCCAGTTTCCCTTCTCATCAATTCTCTTCTCCAAGTACGACAAACCCTAACTGCCCCAAGCAAGCAATTTAAGTATCAAAACACCTGTTTCTTGACGTCGGTCCGAAGATAACACATCAGCCCGGCATATACAGTCACAGCAGGGGGCCACACACGATGGGATGCATGCGCAGCGCTGAGCTCGGTCCCTCCAAAACATGCCGTCATTTTTATTCGCTTACTTTCCTTATTTCGAGGTCGATTTTCTTCGTTCGAAATTGAAAATGGACTAACATTGGATTACTGAATACAATATGCCTTTGAAAACGTGATTAAATATCGAATACAATAATTTCATTCCGAAGGTCCTACTACAGGCAGAGAAGTCTTACGTAATAGCACAGCTGTTGTTTATCTTTTCGTCCTTTGCTCAACGCTCATATACTGGCCGCTGGAGGTGAAATTGAGACAGCGGGATTACCCCTGGATTACCTGGCCAAGCGCGGTTGATAAGGGCTTGGAAATGATTTTTGGGAGATCCAAATGAAAAATGGGGTATAACACCGCAGTTTGCAATCTGAACTGCGGTCTTTCTCCAAACGGGGGTTTGACGTAATGCTAATACATCGGCGCTACAGTACATGTACGTACGTACACGAGCGATCGCGAGCCAGCCGACTCTCAAGCTAGATCGTGCTGAATGCATGCAAGCTTTGCGCTTCGGACTGACTCGGCTTCAACTTCAAAACCAAATAAACAATGAGTCGTCAGACTAAAATAGGCGACTTTTGTTGTCGCGATCGGCGACCAGAACAACTTGAACGATAGTCAAGAAAAAGAAATGCCGAGGCCAGCGCCAGTAAATCAAGTTCAACCAGGACAGAAAAGAATAATTAAGAGCAAAAGAATTTTTGAAAAAAAATCGGGCAAGTGATGAAAAAAAAATTTGTAGAGGCCTGTCTTATGTTTCTAATGACTAAAGAACAATAACATGCTCATTCTGCTTTTCTGTTCTTCATACAGATTTTATTTCTAATTTAATTTTCTGATGATTATACTACTACAAGATCATTCATTTCTCTCGCCTGAACAAAGTTCAACAGAAACCTAGTAATCACTTTTCCTTTTGCAAAAAATGTTATAAAATTTTGCTTCACTTGCTCTCATTTCTTTATTTCTGCATCAATTGTGTTCATAATTGGTACAAATGATCCTTGGGTAATACCACATTTGTGGTGATGAAGAGGTCAAAGGTCATCTAGGGGTCAAAAGTCAAATGATTTAACATGTTTCATTTCCTTATTTTTACATAAATTTTGTTTTAACTTCGAAAAAATGATCATTAGGTATTGTCAGATACCTTAAAAGCTGACATCAAAGGACATCTTGGTGTCAAAAGGTAATTTTGCATTTTTTATTGATCGCTAAATCAAGCGAGACTCATGGTTTGTGGACCACCTTGTTCCTGCCTTGTATCTACTTGATACATTTACTTGTGTATTGGAAAAAGTCCTGTATCATTTACTTTGATGGATTTGTTTAAGTTATCAATTAGTTTAATAGTAGGTCTTCATCAGTACATAACCCATTCCAGCAGTAAATCATATATCTTGCCCAGTAGTCACCCTTAACACTGAAATATTTTTGATAGAAATTTGATTGAGCACTTCTGATCAGTGTTTACAGACACACCTTTAGGTAAATGACTGACACCTGCGTGTGTGTGTGTGTAAGTCATTCATTTTCAACAGTAGCTGATCTTATGATATGATGCACAAGGAAAAGCCTTTTTTATGTTTGAGGAGGGGGGGGGGTGGTTTTTATTATTTGGCAACCAGTCATTTTTGTCTCACCTGCATAGCAGAGTGAGACTATAGGCGCCGCTTTTCCGACGGCGGCGGCGAGTTTCACGACACATGACCAAGGTCAAAGGTCATTTAGGGTCAATGAACTTTGGCCGAATTGGGGGGTATCTGTTGAATTACCATCATAACTTTGAAAGTTTATGGATCTGATTCTTGAAACTTGGACATAATAGTAATCAAGTATTACTGAACATCCTGTGCAAGTTTCAGGTCACATGATCAAGGTCAAAGGTCATTTAGGGTCAATGAACTTTGGCCAAATTGGGGTATTTGTTGAATTACAGCCATAAATTTGAAAGTGTGTTGGTCTAGTTCATAAAACTTGGACATAAGAGTAATCAAGTATCACTGAACATCCTGTGCGAGTTTCAGGTCACATGATCAAGGTCAAAGGTCATGTAAGGTCAAAGAACTTTGGCCACGTTGGGGGTATTTGTTGAATTGCCATCATATCTCTATAAGTGTATTGGTCTAATTCATAAAACGTGGAAATACGAGTAACCAAGTATCACTGAACATCTTGTGCGAGTTATAGTAGTTTTCAAAATCAGCACTGCTGCTATATTGAATCGCGTGATGCAGGTGAGACGGCCAGAGGCATTCCACTTGTTTACTATTTTGCCTTCATAAATATTCCTCAATTTTGTTGAATATATATACATAAATAAAAAATCAATTGGTGATTTCTTTTAGCGGGCGTTTCATGGTCTAGTGGTTCTGACTCTCGCCTTTCAAACAGAGGGCCGTGGGTTCGAATCCTAACCATGGCGTGTTATCCTTCAGCAAGAAATTTATCCGCACTGTGCTGCACTCGACCCAGGTGAGGTGAATGGGTACCCAGCAGGATTAATTCCTTGCATGCACTGAGCGCCGGTGATGGTAGCTCGAGCTAAAGCCGGGGTAATAATAACAGCATTTTGTATCCTCGGGCAAAAGGCGCTTTATGAATACAGCTATTATTATTATTATTATTGTTATTAATTTCTTCCTTTTTTTAAATTAATATTTCTCTTTCTTTTTCTTTCTGAATTTGTTTTCATTTAATTCTATCTTTCAGAAGCCACTAAATCATGAAATTTATTTTATACAGTGATGTCTATTTGATAAAAATTAGCATTGTATAAAGTCTGTTTGGTTAAAGAAATTTGAAGCGAGTAATGGCTTTTATCCATGCTATTCATACTCTACAAAAATGATACTTTTTAATGTTTTTTCCCCTTTCATTTATTTCAAACTTGTGATTGGTGTACTGTATAATTCTGTATATATCAATAACAAAATGTTTATCAAATGCCTATTTGTCTGATATGATTTCCATGAACAAGTTCCATACAGTCAATTTGTCCTTTGTTTACATGTATATTAAAGCTGACAGCAGATGATGTCTTCATTTAAATGTACAAGAGTCGGAGCTAGATTAAGTGAGATTTCGAATGGGAATCCCACTCAGCACCTTTTTCTCTATAATACTATAATCTCTCCATATTTTCAATTCAATTTCAATTCACTTCAATGTCAATTTAGTTGGCAAAATGATACAATCAAGAAGTTACAAAGTAAAAAAAAAAAGCTACATATGAATGAGCCAGGACCTCTGAAAAGCAACCTGTGCTTATATTTGAGGCCCTAAATGACAATTAATAAATACAATAAATACATAAAACACTAAATTAACTTTGTTTTAAAAAACATTAGCATTAGCTAAAGGCCTACATACAATACCTGGGCGCTGTGGCGTGCGCCTGTAATCCAAGCTGTGGGGAAGTTACAAATTGATGCAGAGGTTCGAGGTTCGAGCCCTGGTCACGTCTTTTGGATGGCGACGTTAAAGGTCGGTCCCAGACGTAAATAATCATATCTGATTGATACACGTCTGACAAAACTCAAATACACACACTATTTTAAAAAGCACATACAACCATACACCCGCAATCACATATTGCAACAAAAGAATAAGAAAAGTGAGAGAGAGAGAGAATAAGAAGAGAGAGGAATGTGAGAATCATAGTGAGAGTGAGAGAGAAAAGAACAAAACAGTAGGGGGAATTGAGGAATCTGCTGAGAAATCGTGATTTAGCACTTGGGATTCCCTGACTGAACCTTCTGTTATGGTACTCTTCTTTGCTTCATACAAATGTAAAAAAAACTGTAAATTCGTATGGTTATCATAATGTATAAACTTGCTTCGTATCACTAATGTAATATGTGCACTATCTCCTTCAGGCACCGGCTGCAATGCATCCTACCTGGAGTGTACGGAGAAGGTGGAAATGTTTGAGGGTGCCAAAGGACCAGAGAACTTTGTCATCCTTGATTGTGAGTTTGGAGCGTTCGGTGATAACGGGTGCCTGGACGATATCAGAACCGACTTTGATCGCGACATTGACAGGAGAACGTTCAATAGAGGGAAACAATAGTAAGTTCATGGCATCCTTTGAATCATGTAAAACGGGTTTAAGGGCGTAGCCAATAGCAAGTGTGTATGCAAGTCACATGATTATGCTTTGTTACACAACGTTCCATCCGTACATTTTCGGATTCTCGCAGACGATTTGAAATTTTGCGCCCGTTTTGCACACTTTTGCAGCATATAGATGCGAATGTTGGACTTTGCAAATTTATTTTACATTCGCATCCTTGCAAAACCTTCGCAAAACGTTTTAAGCGCCTGTGAAAACCAGGCTTTATTGATGTTCACGCATCCTTGTTCTCAGAACTAAAATCGATAAATTACCGAGTTTGGTTTTTTTAGTGTTTGATTAATTTACTTCTGCTTTTGCTGCTCACTCAAAACTTTCAATTATAGATGGACTCACTGATAAATCCATAAACTTCTTTATTGAGGCATCCTAGTGTAGTGATTCTGACTCTCACCATCTAATCAGAGAGTCATGGGTTTGAAGCCTACTCCAGACATTAACTTCGTTCAGAAAGAATTTTTTCCACACTGTGCTGCACTCAACCCAGGTGTGGTGAATGGCAGTTGGATTTCGTTAATGCTTTTGCTTTAGCGCCTACGTGGCAGCTTATTTATAGCTGGATAATATTAGAATACCATGTATTAAATATGCTTTATTGCAGCTGTGCTATATGATGTGGGCGCGTCGTGGTCTAGTGGTTCTGACTCTCGCCTTTCAAACAGAGGGTCTTGGGTTTGAATCCTAGCCATGACATGTTTTCCTTCAGCAAGAAACTCATCCACACTCTGCTGCACTCAACCCAGGTGAGGTAAATGGGTACCTAGCAAGGTGGATACGTGTGCTATACAAATCCTATATTATTATTATCATTATTGTTATTGTTATTATTATAATTTTTTTTCCATCTCTGTTTTAGTTATGAGAAGATGATAGCTGGGATGTACCTTGGGGAGATCCTTCGACTTGCTATGATCCATTTAATCAATCAGAAAGTCATATTTGGAGGTGTGCTTCCAGAGGCTCTTCAAAAGGAATGGGGCTTCAAGACCAAGAACCTGACATATATTGAAAAGTTAGTATTTATTGCATGTCTTTCAGTTAAAGGGTGTTTTACATGGTTGAAATGAGATGTTGATATTTTCACCTGTCTGGCTGGTGTAACAGAAGGGTCGAAGGCTATGCATGCATTGCGATTTCAATTATTGTGTGATGAGCATAAGAGCGTCATCTCAAATGCATGTTACAGTGCACGAGAGAGTTAACGCCCTTCTGCATGTCTAACCAGAATGGGAATTGATACACGTGCCAATCCCTTATGCTGCATAAAAGCCCCCGTTCCACTATGCCGATGTTACTACGATTTGACAAACCTTCAGATCGGGTGGGTTTGGGGGAAAATGAACCATTTTACTGGCAATCAGCAAAAAAATGATTTGCAGTACCGGTAATATAAGTTTTCCAAAGGAACGGGGGATTCATTTACAGTTTTCCGCTTCCCCCACGATTCAAAATTGATATTTTCTGGAAGATCGGCATGAAATTTTGAACATGTTCAAAATTTTAGTTGATCTCGCCGATCTAAGTACGAGGCCTGCTGTGGCCCCCTCGTCAGAACAATAATGATAATGATTTGATTATTTTCCATCATGTATTTTGGCAAATTATTTGTGTCCTGATCATTAGTTTAAAGTAAAATGAAAGATGATGTAATGGTACGGGTTGCGCATTTTGCAAAGTAACTGCCTAACAAGTAATCACAATGACCTAAAAGTGTCAACCAGTAATGAAAATGGGACATGCACGAGAATTGCTACAATGGGCAGAAATCTTGCCATACTTTAGTTATTTCTTGGCTTTAGGTTGTTTATTTTCTGCTTATGAAAATTAAAATGTGCTGAGTTCAATGAAGGAAATATTTCTTTTTGCAGCAGGTACTCCTCAACATGAAATATATTTGACATCTAAAAGAATGAGCAATTGATTAAACTTTTGTCATTCATGATTGATAGCACGAAATGATCGGTGCAGTCAGTTATTAAAACCAGGGATTTGATCAATTGCAGACCTTATTTTTTAGAGGGTCCATATCAGTGGAAAGTTGCATAAATGCTAGTTAGCAGGTAATAAATTACTCTGAAAAATGACCTTATTATGAATAAAGTTTAAAATTTATGTAATCATAGAATATTCTTATGTATTAAAGAAAGCTCCAAAAGTGCCCATTTTAGCCTTGATACATGTACATTTTGGGGGATTCTGATCAGATATACCAGGATTTTTGTAAATGTATTTTCCATGTTTTTATGAATTATTTCTATCTTTGTTTTTTATATACTGTTTTTTTTATTGTATTGTTGAGAACATTGTTATTGTCATGCCATAATAAGATGAAATTATTTTATTCAGTAATAGCAAAAAAGATGAATTTCCACTGCCAAATAATTTATATTGAAATTGTAAACAATATCAATTTTTTTTTTTACAATCTACTGTTTGTCATGCAAGTAACTGGAATCACATGCCCAAACATTGCGTAATTGGTCTCAAAAGATGTTTAATACTTGAAATGAAAATGTCAGATTAATATGAAAGCGCCCACAAGAGCATTTAATTTGCCACAATTCCGTCTGAAAATTCAAAGTATCAAGGATGTTTGTTTACTAGAGTCTGAGTGTCTGCCAGACATTCAGATGATAAGAGTAAGTATATCTTATTAAAAAAAAATTATAAAAGAATATCTTATAAAAAAGTTGGGACTATGCCATCTCTTTTTTTTTATACATTTATTGATATTAGAGGGGTGTGTCTCCTAAATTGCCTCTGTTATTTCTTCTTTATGTACATTCCAATGATTTTTTTTATATTATGAGACCTCTAAAATTTGTCAAATTCCCTTCTAGGTATTATGTTGTTTGCCTATTAAAATCCAGACCACCATCTTTATGATCATTATCATCATTTAGTTTTGGAAGAGCGCTATGATATGTTGATAGCCCTGGGGCAAGACGACTCTTCTTCGTTTTCCTCTCTTCCCTTTTTTTCTCCAGTTTTTTTTTCTACTACGGGAAATCATAGAGGGCAGTCGCCTCCCCCATGGCATCGCCCCTGGCCAAGCCTTTACCATCCCATTCACTGCCCCCAGCCAACCTCATAAAAAGCATAAAGTTAATCGTATTTGAAATGTTTAAGTATGATATGGGTTAGTATGTACAAATACAATATGATGTTGTACGTTAAGTTTCTTTCAAGGCTTATCTGAGTAATTCCTCTCTCTGAATGTACAGTAGTTCAAGAACTGATAATGAACCCGACTAATATGTGTTAATGGGAACACAAACCAAGCCTCTCAAGATTATTATCACAATTAATATATCATCAATCCCTTATGCTCTGTGCCGCTAGTTCGTGAAGAAATGCACGCAATCACCGGATAGAGTAAATAGAGTTGAATTAGTATTTCATATCGTAAAAGATTATGTAAATATCAACCAGACATTCACCTTTTGGAGTGTGTGTATTTTATGACAGGCATATTTCCCTCTTCTTGGTGTGTGATTCAGTCATTTTCTACAGGGCTGTGCTCAAGCAACACATTTATACCGACATGGGCTTAACCCATTTATTCTCATTCGGTCTAATATCAGCTGATAGAATAATTTCAATCAGTCAAACAAAATATAGTAATCTTGCTATGTAGATAGTACACGCAGATGGCAAATTCTTCTTTTTTCATTTATATCTTTTTATCTAAGCAATCTGCTCTTCATCAGAAAGAGAGGGTGGGATGTCTGATTGAAAGGGAAGGGGTTTCAGATATATGGGTACTGGCAGGAAGTAATTCCTCAAAAAGCTGTGTGCACCGGAATCAGTATACTAGCATAGCCAGGGTAATATAGGAGCGCCTTTAGCACCTAGCAAGATGGATACTTGTGCTATATAAATCCTGTATTATTATTATTTATTATTATAGCCTCATGATTTCAACTATGTTACAGGTTATCGCTCATCAATTTTTTTTACCTTATGGCAAACATCACCCTCCCTTTTCTCCTCCCACTCCCCTCCCCTTTCTCCTCCAACTACCCCTCCCCATCCCCAGTGGCGTACCTAGGAGTTTCCACAGGGGGGGCAAAATCGGCCGCCAAAAAATTTGACAAGCAAAAAAAAAAATAATAATTAAAAAAAAAAAAAGCAAAAAAAAGGGGGGGTATTAAAGGTCTTAAAGTTCGTCAGGGGGGGCAAAAAAAGGTCTTTTAAGCTCGTCAGGGGGGCAGGTATATGTCTTTTGTATGGGTTGTGGCTCGTCAGGGGGGGCAGAGTGCCCCCTCTGCCCCCCCCATAGGTACGCTAGTGCCCATCCCCCTTCCAATCCCACTCTCCCCTTTCTCCTCCCACTCCCCTCCCCTTTCTCTTCCTTCTCCCCTCCCCCTTTCTCCTCCCACTCCCCTCCCCCTTTCTCCTCCCACTCCCCCTCCCCATCCCCCTTCCAATCCCACTCTCCTCCCCTTTCTCCTCCCACTCCCCTCCCCTTCGTCTTCCTTCTCCCCTCCCCCTTTCTCCTCCCACTCCCCTCCCCCTTTCTCCTCCCACTCCCCTCCCCCTTTCTCTTCCCACTCCCTCCCCTTTCTTGTCCCACTGCCTCTCCTCCTCACACACCATACACACATTTCCCCCTCCCCTCCCCTCCTGTTTCCCACCTTGTGTGCGATACTTGTTTACTCTGTTTAAAGAACGTATAAGCGACCGCTAGAGGTGAAAAGTTTGATGCATTCAAATGGAATTCTATCCAAGATTTTTTTTCATAATTTATAGAAGGGCATTCAGACGGTTGAAATTAGTTCTCTGGAGTTGATATGAACTAAACCTTGAAAAAGTTAGGTAAGTTTAATACTTGAATGATATTGAACATTACTTTGACTTTAATCCTATTGAAATTTTAACAGAGTGAGAAAAATTAATTTCTCTGTTATTTCTTAACATTCAAATGAGCTTTACTTTTGGGAGGTGTAAATAGATAAATGTACCAAATGTTCACTGACATATTCTGTAAAATGCAGAGGGAAGAACTGAGGCTCGCTTGTTTTAGGTGCTCCTCTACTTGTTTACACTTTCACTCTATACTTTGGGTGAGGTTTTTATCATTTTAGGGGGGGAGGGACATTTATTTATTTTATGGAGGTGCCGCGGCCGAGTGGTCTAAGGCACCTGACTGTATATAGAAATTCCGGGGTTCAATCCCCGGCTGCGGCACCTATGCCCATGAGCAAGGCATTTAATCGACAGTGCTCTTTTTTCATGCATTCAAAAATTTGGAAATGCTATATGCATTTTTGGTAACTAGGTGTGCACTTGTTTAAAAAAAGAATTATTTATTGGTATATATGTATGTAAAAATTTACCCGCAGCACATGCTGAAAGGATAAATTTACAAAATTCATGTGAAATTTCATGTAATTTAGTTCAATCCACAGAAATGGAATGTGCCTTGTCATCCCTAGTCTAGTTCTAGAAGATTTCAATTGAATTCAATTCTCCGCCGTATCGTACTATCCTGTACGTACGTACGCCCAAGCCGAGTGATGGCGCACAAATCCAAGAACTGTACACCGGAAAGTACAGGTTCTCGGATTTGCGCGCTCACTCCGCTTGGGCGTATGCATGTATGGGATAGTACGATACGACGGAGAATAGAATTCAATTGAAATCGTCTAGAACCAGACTATGTCATCCCGTGCCTATCTCCCATTCCTTATGAAGTGAAAACATGTTATGGAGGCTGAGAGTTTGTTAGCCACAGGAATTTCTAGCATAGCCCCCATGTTAAGCACCAATTAAATTATGTACAGAAGCAAATTTTGAATTACTAGTAACAGAACCAAGGATAAAAGAGTGTCAACGTTTTCCAAGCCCTCTTGTGAATTCTTTGAGGTCATAAGATAGGGCCTTCATAGTGGCTTGGGGGTGTCTTGGTCTAGTGGTTATGACTCTCGTCTTTCATTCTGAGGGACATGGGTTCGATTCCAAGCCATGTCATGTTTTCCTTCAGCAAGAGATTTACCCACGTTGTGTTGCACTCAACCCAGGTGAGGAGAATGGGTACCTGGTACGAGAAATTCCTTGAATGTTTGATCACCAAGGCAGCCAAGCTAAAGCTGGGGTAATAATGATATAGCAGGGCCCACTGAGAGAACAATTTATGGAACTGAAATGGCTACCCTGGGTTAATATGCCGTTATTATCATCATTATTATCAAAAGGTGAATTTGAGAGCAACAGCCTCAAATGCTACCCAACTTCATATCCTCAAGAGTTATTGCCTTAATAGGGCAAAGTATGTCTGTGTTATCTTAGCTGGAAAGACCATACCACAAAGGGTAAATATGATATGAATATCATAAAGGAAAGATAAAACTTGTTATGAAATTGAGACCATTGATCCTTGTGTGTACTTTTGTAGAAAGGTTAAACTCTACTATCCGTAGGATGATTTATTTCATTTCCAAACAGGAAATGGTGATGAGCATGGAAACATTGTTGATTTTGTTTAGGAAATCCACATTTTGATATTTTAGTTTGATCATTTTTGCCCATTTTACAGTTTATCATTATTACTTTAAATGCAACCTCAAAATATAAATCGTGTAGACATATCGCTGAATTTGCCTCATCATTCAAGTAATATTTGAACTATTTTAGGTATAAACGAAATTTGTGTATCGGAAGTCAGGGAATATGTTGTAAATCATGTTAAATTTTTTAGAAAATATATGATATGGCTCTTACCTTGGATAAAATGCTTACCTTGTGTCTGTTTATATATGTTGAAACAACAAATCCTCAAGGAAGATGCAGATAGAAAAAAATGAAGGAATGTTAATTTTACTTAAATAGGAGCCATTTACACATTCTTACAATTCAAACCATAAAGGATGTCCATCTGGAAATGCCATTGCTTGTTTATAGGGGTCTTACAGGCTGAAAATATTTATATCTAAATAAATAGAGTAAAATTCACAGAGCAAAATGCTGAAAATTTCATCAAAATCTGATGAAAAATAGCAAAGTTACTATATTGTGAAAGCAGTTGTATGCACATTGTCATGGTTGACTGATGATGTCACATCCCCACTTTTCTTTTTCTCTTGTTAATACATGGAATCATAATTGTTTCATTGTTTTCATAAATGTGTGAATGATATGTCTCCCTTAAAATGAATTAAGTTACAGCAATGAATATCTCATTTAAACATTTTTTTTTATTCTGGGAAGAAAATTTGAATAAACCTAATTTCATATAATAAAATGCAAAAGAACAAGAGGGGATATGACATCATCAGTTTGCTCATTGAATATTCATGAAGACATGCCTAGAACTGTTTCACCGGAATAATTCAAATCTTTAAAATGTCCTACCTTTGTTATTCCTTGTTCGATTTTGATCAAACTTTCAGTGTTTTGTTTGTACGATCATTCTTCATCTGTTTGAATTATTTTCAGCCTGGATCAAATGTCCAGAATGATAATTTATGTTATTACTATAACAATAACTAGATCAATAATTTAGACAAATAATAATCATAATAATGATGGTGATGATGATGTCTTGTTTAAAGAGCAACTCCATACAACCATAAAGTTGATTTGTATAATATTAAAAAGAGAGTCTTAAATCAAACAAGCTTAACGCTGAAAATTTCATCAAAATCATTTGTTAAATAAGAAAGTCATGACATTTTAATGTTTTGCTTAATTTCTCAAATCGGTTACATGCACAGAGGAGAAGACTGATGACGATATCCACTCACTATTTCTATTGTATTATATCAAATATTTTATTTTTTCTTCAATGTCATGTGAAACAAAGATTCATTCCTCCTGAACATGTGGAATACCATTGTTTTAACATTTTCTGGTTCAGTCTTGTTGGTCATTACTGTCAAATCTGTGAAAATTAAAATATTGTATAATTAAAAAATAGGAAATAGTGAGCATAGGACATCATTGCCCTCTCATTTGATTTATGCATATAACTGGGTTTTTTTAATTAAGCAAAACGTTGAAATGTTATCTCTTTCTTATTTTGCATCTGATTTTGATGAAATTTTCAGCGTTTTGTTATGCTTCATAGATTTTTTCTATTGATTCAAATCAACATGAAATAAAGGTTCTTTTTTATTCTCTGGAATAAAAAGGAAAGAAAGAAAAAAATTTCTAGGGTGGACTTGACCTTTAAGAGATGATCTAGTTCTTATTTCCAGATTTTTTAGGGCAATTAATATTGACTTTAAATGAATAGCTGTAGGGTTTGGGGGGACAGTCACCTTTGAAGACAGGTGATTTCTACAGAGGCCAAATACTTCTTTACTTAATTCTTAAACCAGACAATTAATCCCAAACAAACTTCAAATCTTATCTTTATTGAGTCTATTCTATGTCTGTTACATGTGAGCTATTCTAAAAGATAAACAGAAAGGCATGCAAGAAGACATGAGGAATCAGCATCATTAAAGGAGAATGAAACTCTTGGAGCAAGTTAGCTTTTGTGAAAGCAGAAAAATCAAAGAATAAGATCAACAAAAGTTTGAGTAAAATAGGACTAGCAATAGAAGAGTTATGAGCATTTGAATGTCGAGATCACTAATGCTATGGAGATCCTCCCGTTGGCAATGTGACCAAGATCTTTGATGTCACAGATGAACAACTCTCCCCTTTTGGACACTGAAAATGTACCCCAAAACATCTCTTTTTGCTCATTCTAATCATATGACAAACGATTCATCAATGATAATGTTGTGAAACCTCTGTACTTGT
This sequence comes from Lytechinus pictus, assembly GCF_037042905.1. Lineage (NCBI taxonomy): Eukaryota > Metazoa > Echinodermata > Echinoidea > Temnopleuroida > Toxopneustidae > Lytechinus > Lytechinus pictus. The sequence continues at coordinate 30,290,760 of NC_087256.1, read as the reverse complement.
CCTCTCATAAAGAGAACACCTCACCTTGTTATAGACTCTATAAGAGTGAGAATATAAGTGAAATAAGTACTAAAGTAATGAGGGAGTTGTACGTGTGTGACATCACAGATCTTGGTCGCACTGCCAATGGGAGGATCTACATGGCATTAGTGATCTCAATATTCAAATGCTCATAACTTTCTTATTATTCATTCAATCTTCCTCAAATTTTCAACAATATGTTTCTTTGATTTTTCTCTTTGATATGGATTCAGCTGGTTTCAAGGGTTTCATTCTCCTTTAACTCTTTTAATAGTCCAATGCCTTCCAAGAACTGATATCTTGTTTGGATCAAACATTAAAGCATTCATCAGCTCTAAACTTTAATATATTAATCTATTTGCAGTAACCACTAATTTCAGACTGTAAAACCAAGGTTAAATGTCACTTTATTGGCTGGCTGCGTTCATCTGAACCTGTCAGTCAATTTTGGTCAAAAATTCAATTTTGAAATTTTTGCAGAAAAAGCACATGTCCTGCTCTCTACGTGATGATATTTTGAGGCAGTAAATTAATAGTTTCTGAGATATGTGGGGATTTTCAAGGCGATGCCATACAGTTTTTGTCTCGCCTGGTGCCACTTTGCTGACAGTGGTGGAGCTTTGAGTCATTTTGTCTTGTTTTCTGCTCATACAATTACAATTTGTTTTTATTGATTTCAAGTTTAACTTTTTTTTTCTTTTATGCTGTATTGTTATATCTATTTTTTATGCTTAAAATGTGCAAAGAAATGATCGACTTGATTTTATCATTCTAATAGCCGTTGAGAAGTTGATTTTGCCAGATATCCTTTCGTAACAACTCCATGGATATTACAATATGTGATTTTAATAGGTATTTTTATATACCAACTCGTTAATTTTTACAAATTTCAAGTATTAAGATTTAGTTTAGCTTCTTCATTTATATTTTTTTAACCTATAACTTTAATGTAAATTCACAAAGCAATTCTAACCATGTTCTAAGAAACCAAGTCTTTATGTTTTTCTTTTAACCTTAACCCATCGATAAAACCAGGGGTGTGAAAGTTCAGATTTTTATCTGATTTCAGATTTTTTTTTTCCAGCTTAATTTCAGCTTATTTTTGGCCTTCCTCTGTACAAAAAGTATGGGAGCTCTTTCTATTTCATACTTTTTCAACACTCTTCAGCTTTTTTCAGATCTTTTTATTTGTGACCACTCACACCCCTGTAAAACCTAAACCCACTTCAAATCTTATCTCCATTCTATGTTTCTTACATGTGGTCTATTTGAATATGTGAGAAAATGGTCTTCATGTTATTTACTCATCAGCTATCCTAGAAGATAAAACAAAAGAAATACCAAGATGTTGGTTATCAGCAACTTTTATTGCTTACTCGATGACCTTTCGCAAACCAAATCCTTTAATATCTGATTGTTTGACAAAACGTGACACTCATCTCATGTTTTCAGCCCAATATACGAAATTAAGACCCAATAGGAAATCCTACCCTGAAGATTGTAAAATAAGCTGCAATTAGTAGTTTTTGTATATTTTTTTTAATTTATATTATATTTTCATTGATGATCATATATAATGATTATATTTGCTTATAAAGCAAATCCCTCAACAGGTCTTAACCCTTTAGCACCTGAACCGCCCGAGACCGCCCTTCCTATTACACACTGAACCGCCCTTCCTATTACACACTGAACCGCCCTTACGTTTTCTTTGCGCTATAGTATCTCTTGTCTATGATTTACCGTGGTAATATTGCGTGTGCATACCGTATAGGTTGGCTGCTATAGAGATCTGCATAGAAAAGTGTATGCTCCTATTGAGTATAATAGAGAAAAACCGATTGACATGCATCGGTGTGTAGCAAGTTCCAGACTGTTGCGCAGTCGATCTCAGCAAAGATGGCTGCGTCCATGTCTCGGAAAACCACTTACTTCGCCGAAGAAGCTCGGGCGTTGCTATATGTTCATGAAAACGTTGGATATCACACAGAGTGACATCTAGATGTGAGTTCAAATTAACTTTTGACATATTTGATCCAAGATTTGGCGAAAACTTTAGTATTCTGTCAGTGATACTTTACATTTTTTTGAAGGCGTGGGACTTGGGCGGCTGAAACCCAAACTTTTTTTTTTTTTTCTTCTCGCTCTGCAAATGATTGTCAAAGGTCAATATTCGTACATCATCATTGAACTTTGCCATGTACCATTCTATTCAACAGGTCCTATGCTACAAAATAAATATAACTTGTAATGAACAAAAGTAAATTTATAAAAAAACTATTTCAATTTGTTTGGAACAATGCCTACTTATTACCAGTTTTATTGTTTCCTCCAGTGAGTAATTGCCATTATGCATAGGAATCTGTAGGTGCTATAGGGTTAATTAGAAGTCTCTTAGCGCCTTGAAATCAATTTATGCAGTGTAATTACCCTGGTATATAAATCCGTCCAGGATCTGTTCAATTTAAATCACCAATCAGTGCTTTGAAATATTTTGTATTAAGCAATTTTAGAAATAACATTTTTTTCACTCAACCATCTGTTCATTCAGTCATGACCCATAGAGAGAATACACTTAAAGGGGAATGAAACCTTTGGAACAAATAGGCTTGTGTTGAAACAGAAAAATCAAAGAATAACAATTAAAAAAGTTTGAGAAAAATCGGACAAAAAATGAGAAAATTATGAGCATTTGAATATTGCAATCACTAATGCTATGGAGATCCTCCCATTGGCAATGCAACAAGGATGTGTGATGTCACATGTGAACAACTTTCCCTTTGATGGACTATAAAACACCCCCAAAATGTCTCTTTTTGCTTTTTCTTAAGGTGATACAAACTCTTTATCCATGATGTATTTTTTTAAAATCTGTATTACATGCCCGCCTATATAAAGAACACATGATCTACTGATAGATGTGATAAAAGAGGCAGTTTAAGTGAAATATATACTAAAGTAATGGGGAGAGTTCTTCACAAGTGACATCACACATCTTTATCGCATTGCCGATGTGAGGATCTCCATAGCATTAGTGATCGCAATATTCAAATGCTCATAACTTTTGTTGATCTGTTTCTTTGATTTGTCTGTTTTCACACAAGCTATCTTGTTCCAAAGGTTTCATTCTCCTTTAAATGCTGGACTGCTTGGTCAGGCATGCACTGGCATACAGGTTGGGGTGGGAATTGGAGGGTTATCCCTCCCCCCCCCCCTCAAATGTTTCTTTAGCAACAGAAAAAGGATTGAAAAATTAGAAGAAATGGATAGGAAAAGAGGTGAATTATGATATATTTCTCTGGATATTATGTCAAAGTCTATCCCAGAATTTGATTTTTGTTTTAGAAAGGTAAAAAAAAAAAGATTAAAAATTGCCATACGCAATGACTGGCCCTCTCAATTTTTTTGGCTTATTACGCTACTGTGGTCCGAGTTGCCATACTTAAGCTGGGGTAATAGTATGCAGTGCTTAGGAATATTGTAATATATTATTATTATTATTGTTACTGATTATCCATTCATCCATTTATTTATCCATCTATTCATCATCCATCTATCAAATCTTTCATTCATTCATCAATCCATTTATTCATCCATGAAATCCATCCACCCATTCATTTATTGATCCATTCATCTATCTATTCATTCATACACCCAGCCATCCATTCATCCAACCACCTATCAAACCATCAACCCATAGATTCATCTGACCAATCATAATACATCCTTCTGTCAATCCTTTCATTCATTCGTTCTTTCATCCATCCAACCTTCTATTCATTCATCCATCCATCCATCTATCCATTCGTACATCCCTCCGCCAATTCTTTCATTCATTCGTTCTTTCGTCCATCCAACCTATTCATTCATCCATCCATCCATTTATCCATTCTTACATCCTTCCGCCAATTCTTTCATTCAATTGTTCATCCAACCTTCTATTCATTCATTCATCCATCCATCTATTCATTCATACTTCAATCTTCCAATTTCATTTATACATACATTCTTTCATCCATCCAACTTCCATCCATCCAACTACCTATCCATTCAGGAGTGATGATATGTAGTTACTAGCCTAGATAGGTAAGTATACATGTAGGTATATGGTTGAAGCAGTGGCAGATCTAGAAAGTTTCTAACACAATATTTTGGAGGGGGCCACCTTTGAGCACAAACAATTGGGCCCCCAAATGGTATAACCTGGCTAGATATGCAACTGCTGAAGTAGTCAAATGAGGATCATTTCCCATTTATCAACGAAAGTCTCTGCTTTTCTTTGCTTCTCAGTGACACAACCCAGGACCTATCCAAAACGCGAGAGATCCTTGAGAGCTTTGATCTCCAACCCAGTGCAGCAGAGCTCCAGATCATACGAGCGCTGTCCCGGGCCATCTGGACCCGTGGCTCTCGACTTGTTGCATCTGGGATCTCCCAGATCGCACGGCGCATCAACAAGCCCAGCATCACCGTGGCCGTGGACGGCTCCCTCTACCAGCACTTCCACCAATTCCGAGAGCTGATGTTGTCGGATATCAAGGAGTTGGTTCCCAAGTACGAGGTCAAGTTCCACCATGCAGAGGATGGCAGTGGCATTGGAGGGGCTGTGACCGCAGCGGTTGCTGTCCGACAGAGCAGGACAGGACAGAATGGACAACCGCATGTGCCTCTGCAGAATGGCGATTGTGTATGAAACTGGGATGGTTTCATAAAATTGAGCATTGCCTTTGAGTCAAGAGGGTTACTTTATTTCCCGACATCCTCAGCAACATCTTCGAAACCACAAGGTCTCCTTTGTGGAAGCTGTCATGTTCTCCCAAGGAGTTGGCTGTAAAATATTATGATCAGGATACCACTAGCCCAAACCTATTCATGGACTTTTTATCAAGAACCTGGACTGTATATCAAGAACTTGGGACTATTTATCAGCATCTTGGACCTCTCATCAGAAACACAGACTTAGTAAAATACCTTCTATTTGTTCAAACCATTCTTGTTTTCATGTATAAGCAAAGACATCAGGCTGTGTGGCCGGATTGAATATTTGAAAGCCTATGGACACTATGCTTCCCTCGCGTTATCATATATAACTTGTGCATTGTTAATAAGAAAGAGCATGATATTGTTCTTCCAATTTATTTTATTGTAGTGTATTACTGCATTCAACTTTTTTTTTTCCTCTTTCATTTAATTTCTGGGATGCAAGTGCTTAAAAGAAGAAGGGAAATGAAAAAGGGTATATTCAAGCATATGGGATGGAAATGTGAAACATTGATCAAAATGGAATAAGCTTGTTTGTTCATTCATCCGTGGTGTATGCAGAAATTGTTAAAAATGGTATGTGGGATTATACATATTTGTGACATGAGAGGTTGTTTAAAGTTTCATCTCTAATATTCTACACAAAATTTTGCACATTGGAAATAATACGAGGGATCATTTTCAAATGATACTTTAGTGTTATCGCAGTGTGACCTAGCTAGCTCATAGATTAATGATTGTAATCAGTATTTATATAGTGCCTTTTCAGACTAGATATCCCCCTGACCATAATGCACCCTTAATTTGCCGAAAGAAACTCATGTCATGACAGGGATTTGAACCCACGACCTTCTGAATGAAAGACAAAAGTCACTAAACTACATCGTGCCCACCGAATTCGTTATTCCATTGAATATCTTTGTTTATCATTCTGTCCTATCTCTGCATTTATTCTGTCTGGTCATGATAAATGCTCTCCACCTGGAACGGCATGTCATAATCATCCTTGTCCTTTTCTGTATTTTATCTCTGCGACCAGGTCAATCCTTATCACATGAAAATGCAACATACACGTATGATGCACATGAAGCAACATGTGATCCCTTTACATTACTTGTTCTTCTGTTCTGCTCTTTATCTCTCTGACCATGCCAATAATCCTTATCCCATTAAGAAGTAATATATTGCAACCTTTAATTCTATGCTCTATCGTCCTCCAATGATAGTACTTTGGCTATGGCCTTGTTTGTCTGCCTTTTGTGTATAAGTCTCACAAGCTATACATGTATATAGAATAAAATTGGAATGGTATTTGCAGTCGCTTGCACATTTTCACTTTCGAACCAAAAATGATGATTTTTCACATGCAAATTTTTTTTCTGGGCTTCATTTTTACAACATCTCACAGAGAAGAGTAACAATAGTAACAATTGGGACCTTAGAGCTCAGGTTTGTAAAAGCCGAGTCAATATTAACTAATGCCTTTAATTTAAGCTACATTTGCTGCATTTGGGAGGCAGCATTCATATGCATACTTTTCTTGCTATTTTGTGTAATTAAAGGGATGGTTCGGGCTGAAAATATTTACATGTATATCTTAATACATAAAGTAGAATTCACTGAGCAAAATGCCGAAAATTTCATCAAAATCGGATAAAAAATAATAATGTTATTGAAGTTTAAAGTTTAGCAGTATTTTGTGAAAACAGTTGTCATGAATATTCATTAGGTGGGCTGATGACGTTACATCCCCACTTTCCGTTTTTTTATGTTATTACATAAAATTGTATTTTTTCATTATTTCATACTTGTGTGAATAACATGTCCCCCTTATAATGAGATAAGTTGCAGCAATAAATATCTAATGTACTAAATCAGTTGTCAATCCACTTTTTCTAGTTCTTGGAGGAAAAAAATGAATAAACCTAATTTCATATAATAAGATAAAAAAGGACAGGTGGGGATGTGACATCAGCCCACCTAATGAATATTCATGACGACTGTTTTCACAAAATATTGCTAAACTTTAAAATTCAATAACTTTGTTATTTGTTATCCGATTTTGATGAAATTTTCGACATTTTGCTCAGTGAATTCTACTCTATTTATTAAGCTTTAATAATCTTCAGCCCGGACCATCCCTTTAACTGTTACAAAGTTCCACTGATAACAAACAGTAAGATGACCATTGCTGCGGCACAAAGTGACCTTCACACCATGCCCCGATAACACAAATTTTAATGATTGATCTTACAAAGAATTACAAAAAAACTTTGTGTCATGGGGCCCGTGTGACCTGTTCTCTATCTGTGATTATTCCAATAGAAATATGGATATGATTAAATTTGAATAAGCCAAAGGCACAAATAATTCAAAATGCATGTAAAGCATATCCAGCTTTAGTATTAAATTCAGTCCTATGTCAGACAGTTCCTGGCTTGTTCAGGCATCAACATTAAGACCATGAATTGTATCTGATTCCAGGGGCGGATCCAGGATTTTCCAATAGGGGGGGGGGGGCAAATTTGACAAGCCAAAAAAAAAAAGGTTTTCAACCACAAATTAAGGGTATTTCGTACCTGAAAAAATTTGACAAGCAAAAAAAAAAAAAGTCTTCAATTTCAAAAGAGGGGGAACACCTGTTTTAATGGCTTTTTTGCATTACAAATTTTAATATTGCTTCTCAAAAGGGGGGGGGGGCACATGACCCCTGGATCCGCGCCTGTCTGATTCATAAAGTATACTCTATGCAGTGGGCAAGTACTGAATTTGGCCCCTTCAACTTCTGATGCTCGGGCAACCACTGAAATTTTGCCACTTTATTTTGACCTTTAGATGAAACTTACATTTGGATGTAGATTTCTTTCCCTTTTTTTTTCAATTTTGCCTTTTTTAAGCTGCTAAAAGGGGCTACTGGTAGGGAAATGTTTCCCCTTGGCCCATCTAGATCTCCACTGTTATCCGTAACTAGGCCATGAGGTTGTGTTGACCGTGCTTTCAACCTATTGAAAATTGATCATATACGTTTCTACCAAGATATGACTGAATCAATAAATAAAGGTCAAAAGCCTGTATCATGCTTTGTTTTTCTTGCTCTGAAAACAAATCATCTACCTCTTTTATATTTGTTTTCATAGCCTACGTAAGTCATAATCGATGCATTGATCACATCAGAATTGTTTTGTGTTGTTCTTATTTGTTGTAGATACATTATATAATTATTAAATAATGTAAGGATATTCTGTTTGTAGTAATTATCACATCAGTATGACAGCTCAAGCACTTTGCAAATATGTTATTACCCCTGTTATTCGATTCTGGCTTGCCCGCATGCAACGTATGCACAACAATCTCCATTATGTCCAGATCTTTATTGCTATAAAAAGTAGCAAGTTTAATTGCTGCCAGGAGCCCCTTTTGTAGAAGTGCTGTGCCTCAGTGGATAAGTCTTCGGACTTTGAGTCAAAAGCTCAGGGGTTCGAATTCCACCGCAGCGCTCGCATCCTTTGGCAAGGCATTTACCTACATTTGCCACTCTCTACCCAGGCGTAGTAAAAATGGGTACCCAGTAGGAAGGAATTCCTTGAATGCTCGATGCGCCTATATTAGGGTAGCTGTGCTAAAGCTTAGGTAACAGTATGCAGCAGTTAGAAACAATGTATTAAGTGCTATATAAATGTTGCATATTATTATTATGTTTAATACATATATTTCTTAAATTGTAAGCAATAACATAGAAAAGCTTTTATTTGATCATTAGCTTCTTAAAATGACATAAAATTGATTTTTTTTTTCCTATTTTGAATGAATGAATGAACTTTTTTGATCCTCCTTGAAAAAGTAACATAAAACAAGATACATGTACAATTATATGCTAACGCATATGTCGAAAACGTTTGAAAGCAACAAATATCGATAATTAAAGGAAAGTAATATAAAGACAAGGAAGACGAGGAGACCTTTGGAAGCCAGGCTTGTTATACGGTCCCTCAGTATTGAAACAATACGTTATTTGTTCGTTTAAAGCAAAACTTGATTCTAGCTAAACCCTTGTTTTCATGAATGAATCATTCACTGTTTATATCACATTCTAAGATGATACTAAAATTCTAAAACGTCATTGTAATTACAGATCTTGAAGGGTCTCAATTAAATAATTTGAAGAAAAAAAACCACAATTTAAATTGAATCCAAACTTCTATTAATATCATCGCAAAAGACTTGATATTTAATCAACTAAAAATGATTTCTTTATCCTTTTCTGACTCTTGCAATATTTTGTTGGGTTTATTATATATATATATATTTGAGCGCTTTGATTATGTTTTTGGTAAAGCGCTATATAAGTACCTGATTTAGTATCATTTTAAAAAGTTATCAGTGAATGCTGCCTTCAAGAAAAACAAGGGTTTGAAAATAGAATACAACTCCATTTATGTCATTTTAAGAACCTAGTATGAAAAAATGATATATTGCACCTACATATACAGACTGAAAATATAAAGCCTTATTCAACTCAACTTCTTATTTCCTATGAACAAAAGAATCAATGTGTTTGGTATTGGAAAATAACATTAATCATGGACATACTGAAGCTTTTCAGTGTGATGTTCTCATCAGTCTAAAACGGCATTATTGTATAATTTCTAGTGTTATGTTCAGTCATGCAATATTGCTCTGATAAAGGCATGATGTCAATTTTCATTATGTCCATGCTTAAAGGAGAATGAAACTCTTGGAGCAAGTTAGCTTTTGTGAAAGCAGAAAAATCAAAGAATAAGATCAACAAAAGTTTGAGTAAAATAGGACTAGCTATAGAAGAGTTATGAGCATTTGAATGTCGAGATCACTAATGCTATGGAGATCCTCCTATTGGCAATGCGACCGAGATCTATGATGTCACAGATGAACAACTCTCCCCTTTTGGACACTGAAAATATACCCCAAAACATCTCTTTTTGCTCATTCTAATCATATGACAAACGATTCATCAATGATATAATGTTGTGAAACCTCTGTACTTGTCCTCTCATAAAGAGAACACCTCACCTTGTGATAGACTCTATAAAAGTGAGAATATAAGTGAAATAAGTACTAAAGTAATGAGGGAGTTGTACGTGTGTGACATCACAGATCTTGGTCGCATTGCCAATGGGAAGATCTACATGGCATTAGTGATCTCCATATTCAAATGCTCATAACTTTCTTATTATTCATTCAATCTTCCTCAAACTTTCAACAATATGTTTCTTTGATTTTTCTCTTTGATATGGATTCAGCTGGTTTCAAGGGTTTCATTCTCCTTTAATGCTATTTCTCAAGGGGGAAAATCATTCCATGTTCAGTTTTTGCTTGGTAAAAAGTTATCAAACATCACTTTTTACCAAAAAAAATGCTTTGGAGTTCAGGCAATCTATTTAGTCCTCAACCCTCTTAAAGTAGTCAATGCAATATATTGCTTACCAATTGGTGTGCTATTACAAGCTTAACACACTTAAGTTTTTTTTAGGCAGCTTGGTAAAATATAGACATGCACAAATAAAAGCCCCAAAATGCAATTCTTCTCTTCAAAAGTTCTACTTCTCTTAGAGTTAGACCTCATTTAAAAGCGAGTCTAATTTTCAATTCTTGTAAGGATTGAAATTATTGAGTATTTTCCTAACTAAGACAATTTATTATGTTGAAATTCATTACTTACGATATATTTTATCAGTGATTATTTGTATTTAAGTCTTATATTTGGGATAGTGAGAATATTATTTTTGAGCCTTTTAAGTCATTTAAATATGTGATCCATTATAGGCCTATTTTATGTATGTGCATTTTGTTTCACATTCTGTGGTGGTTATTTTTATTTCTATTTCATTTCTGGCAGAGATTATATGTTTTTATTTCATGGAAACAGGATGTATAAGCCTATATGTAGTATGCCTAGCAATTGAGTCTTTGAACTCTTGTTGGAATGCTCCCCAGGGAGTGGAGAAGCTGCATACATTGTATGCGGTCATGCAAGGATCCGATGACTGGGGTAATAATATGTCTGTAAAGCGCTTAGAGACGTCGCTCCGATGTATTAAGCGCTATATAAATGCGGAATATTATTATTATTATTATATTCTTACATATAGATTTATGTACTTGTCACCATTGAAAAAATGCTTGCATTTTCTTTTGGAAGGAAATATAAATAGTTTTTGTAGAAATATTTTTGTTGGGACTTTGACATTTCTATGACTTTGAAGATTATATTTTGTAGGTAAACTGTAACATGCAAAAGAAAATCATTTAGGGGCCAATTAAAATTTTGAAAAGTGTTAAAGGTATGGTCCAGGCTAAAAGTATTTATAGCTTAATAAATAGAGTAGAGTTCACTGAGCAAAATGCCGAAAATTTCATCAAAATCGGATAACAAATAACAAAGTTATTGAAATTTAAATTATAGCAATATTTTCTGAAAACAGTCGTCATGAATATTCATTAGGTGGGCTGATGATGTCACATCTCCACTTGTTCTTTTGTATTTTATGATATAAAATTAGGTTTATTCAAATTTTTCCTCCAAGAACTAGAAAAATTGGATTGACAACTGATTTAGTGCATTAGATATTTTATTGCTGCAACTTATTTCATTATAAGGGAGACATATTAGATATTTATTGCTGCAACTTATTTCATTATAAGGGAGACATATTATTCACACAAGTATGAAATAATGAAAAAATTATGATTTTATGTGATAACATAAGAAAACAGAAAGTGGATATGTGACATCATCAGCCCACCTAATGAATATTCATGATGACTGTTTTCACAAAATATTGCTAAACTTTAAACTTCAATAACTTTATTATTTATTATCCGATTTTGATGAAATTTTCGGCATTTTGCTCAGTGAATTCTACCCTATGTATTAAGATATAAATATTTTCAGCGCGGACCATCCCTTTAAATTTGAACTTTTTTGGTCATGATGTCAAATTTAAGGATTTTAAGATTGTTTATTTAGTTTTGGGCAAGATAGGCACAAGTCATATTGTTCCGTTTTTATTTTATTTTATATACATTTCTTTTGCTCTTCATGTATTCAGTTTGAATTTTTCCTGCTCTGCATTTCAAGCTATTAGTATTAAAAGTAAAGTTACAGATCTCTGTTTATTAAGTTGATGCCTGGTAATTCCTATCATTAACAAGACGGGGAGAGAAAAATTGTTTTTTTTTTAAGTCTGGAGTTGAAGGAGAGAAAAATGTGTCTACTTTAATCATGTTGAACAAGTTTCTCATTCATGGTTTGTTGTTTGTTGTATAGTTATGTACACTTCAAAACTTCAGGTGCTATAATGAGTACATAGAATGATGTTCATAACTTGTATATGGTTGTACAAATGCTGAGGTTTATAAAGTGTATATTGAAAGGAGTCACATTTTAAGTTTTTATTTCCTTCACTGCTCTTTGTTTCATCATGTACATACGTGTGTCATCATTTTGTTTATTAGGGGGCCCGGTTACACAAAACTTTATGATCATTCTCAAACCCTGAGGTTTATAAAGTGTATATTGAAAGGAGTCACATTTTAACTTTTTATTTCCTTCGCTGCTCTTTGTTTCATCATGTACATACATGTGTCGTCGTTTTAATTCTTTGGGGGCCTGGTTACACAAAACTTTATGACCATTCTCAATTGTGTTTAAAATCAATTCTAATGGTTGCTTGGTATTATATCAAACAAAATGTGCATGTAACGATATGTTTGATTGGTCATTGCCATTTAGTGATTTATTGCAAACCATTGTGGCTAGGGGTCAAGAGGGTGTTTCACAAGGAGTTAACACTGACTAAAATTTCGTACCTCGGCCTTAGAGAAAATGCACACTTGATATGCACCACATACAGTAGCATGCATTCTATGAGAATGATCTTTGGCCTGTTGCACAAGGAGTTGTGATCAAATTCAATTCTAAAAATCAAACACAACTTAATTTCAACCATCCAAAAGCACACATTCAGGACTTTGCAATTGATTTTTTTTTTTACTTGTATTTTAATGCAATTCTTTCTGCAACAGGCCCCTAATCAATGCAACAATGCTTTTGGAGGTAATTTTGCCTCGAGTCAAATCTTTTATGATGCAGAAATAGTTTGACTTTTGAGAAATTTAATTGAAAATAGGTATATAACACGTCTTTCATAATCTAGTCAACACATAATCAGTTTGACTTTCGTGAATATTTGATTTAATGGAAAGTGGATTTATGCAGGTTTACCTATTTTGCTTGTACGATTCTTAGTCACACTTTAATTTTTGTGAAACACCCCCAAAATCTTGTTAATGTATATGTTTAACTAAATTGTTTATCGCATAAGAAATTAAACACTGCCTGTGATATTTTTTTTTTCATAAATGGCATAAAAACCAGATGTATTCAGTCTAAGCTTGCTTGTAAAGTTGTATGTAAGATAATCATGTACAGGGATTAGTTTGATTTAAGTATGTTTACCTCTGGTCATTAAACATATCTTGAAAACATGTCTTTGGTCCCAAAGAGAATCACTGCCTAATAGACATTGATATATTGATTTCATATCATCATTTTGAAAAGTGGACACAAAAGTTTTACGATCCACCCTGGGAGTAACAATAGTATATTTTTATTTAATTTTTTATTATTTTTTTCTTCTATTTATTGTTTATTTGTTTGTTTATTTCTTTATTTATTCATTTATTTTTTATTCATTTATTTATCTATTTATTTATTTATTCATTCATTCATTCATTAATTTATTTATGTATTTTTATTCTTTTTTATGTTTTATTTATTTATTTTGGGGGTGTGGGGGTGTGTGAAGCACCCAGGTGGGTTTGTCTCAGAAATAATTGCTGCATAAGATCTACCTCTGGATTCATAAAAGTGAAATAAAAATCATAAGAAATTGCCATTGGTTTCTCTACTATATTATATTTTAAGATTGACATCAGTTGCAAATGTGAAACCTTATTCATTGGTATATGAATATAAGACAGACTTGAACTCAATTTATAGGTTCATTTGTATTCTAGTTTGTTTTAATTCCCATTTTGTGTGCATAAATTGTATATAGGTTTGTATTATGATTTCATGTTTTTCTTCTTATTTCACCAGCTATATTATCTTGTGGTACTGTTCTTGATTTTGATATATAACGAAATTATGTATGAAATTTTTGTGAAAACTGAAATGATCTTGCCAAATTAAACATGATTGCCTGAAAATAATTGCCTAAAATGTGATTATACGATAGATTATATTTTGTGCTTCATTTGGAAGTGTTTTATGAAGATCACAATCAGAATTAAAATTTACTCAGATTTGGTATGTTTATAAAATGTGCTTATTATCTCATGTTTTGTGCCAGTATTTATACTGCCATTGACTCTTTTGATTCATTATGATTTTTGAATAAAAAAGTTGCATTGTCATTCATCTAAGACTTTCTTTGTTTGTTTGATGTGTTAATTGGCAGTGTTTTATCTAGGAAATAGCAGTGTTCGGAAGAAGTAAAAAATGAAGAAAAAAAATACAACTCTTATCAGAGGTCAGATGTGAAATTTTGCATTGCTCCTTTGATTTTCTGCGCATAAAACTTTCCCCCTTCTTTATCTTCTTTTGCCCCCACCCGACCCCATGAGAGTGGTCTGTGTCCCCTCCTCCTCCTCCCCCTTCTTCTTCCTCGATCTTCTTCTTCCTCCTCCCCCTTCTCCTTCTTCCTCCTCCTCCCCCTCCTCCTTCTTCCTCTTCTTCTTCCTCCTCCCCCTTCTCCTTCTCCCTCCTACCCCTCCTCCTACTCCTTCTTCTCCTCCTAGTTCCTTTTCTTCTTCTCTACATCCTGAGAGAGAGATGATCAGAAGACAAGATTTAGGATCGAAGATTGAATTGAAGGGTTTACTGGAAACAGACTGGATTGCAATGGCTACAATGTATCAAAAAACAATGTTGCAGTCACATGTTCTTGTCATCTGATCATCTCTCCAAAATGATGTAGACATGATGGGATCCAAGATCTCGTCATATGGTCATTTTTCTAGGGGATGTAGACATAACAAGATAACATCTGGGGAGCGTTTCATGAAAGTTGTCAGCACTGACAAGTTGGTTTTCTCCGACAGTTACCATAGTAACAGTCAGAGGCAAGTGCCTCACAGCCAATCAAACCAAGGATTTCACTGTAATTGTCAGCACTGACAATTTAGTCAGTGCTGACAACTTTCATGAAACACCCCCCAGGTTTGCACTTTTTTTTTGCTTCATAAAGATCCATTCTACAAGCGATTCAAGTTTTAACATTCTTTTTGAGATCAGAGAAGGGATAAAAACTTCCCTCGGCTACCAACAGGGGAGAAAGAGCGAACGGGCATTGAGAGCACCACAGTGCCGCCCCCACCCCGATTTTTTTTTTTTTTTGGGGGGGGCTTATTATTTTTGTTCAGAAAGGAAGAAAATACATACATATTTAGCCAAAAAATACCCGGGGTCATGTGACTCGGACAATACTGTAATAAATCAATACATCACGATCTTTGTCATGCTCATTGCCACGATAAACCCGTTTACAATGAAAAATTTGTCTTCAAATTTATTTTTCCAAGAACTCAAGGATATTGTCGCATTGCACTGTTGCCATTATTAATTAATGCAATGATCTACAGACTTCTAGATCACCAAAACAAGATAGAGAACAACTTCAATGCCATAAAGGTAATTTACTAAGAAATATTGTTTGTACGAAAAGATGTACTTTGATCAGTAAATATTAAAGCAGAAAATGTGAAGGGAGTGTGCGAGGGGTGTCAACCTATTGGTAGATAGATCATTTTAATTTTAAGACATTTCGACAAAAACAAATAATTTTAATATTACACAAATCTTTTCAAACATAAGGAATATCTAGACTAAATGAATCAAAATGAAATGTCAGTTTCTGAGCGTATAATATAAGTTACTTTGAGACCCCTATACTTCGGAATAAAAACGTCCCAGACAAGCAACTGAAATGTCCCCCGCTATCAGTGATTTCATGGACAGCTTTTTCTCAATGACGAGATGCCCCCCGCGAAGCTGAGAGGCCGCACCCCCTTCATACCTCCAACGTAAAACTCCATGTGGATTCGTTGCATTATTTACATCCACGGCGTGTACGTGTCACACCATATAGTACCAACGCCAAGCTTGGTTCGGAGATTGCCGGATCTTCATATATAAACGTTTGACAAAAATACTTGCTTCATATTATTTGGAAAACCGCAACACGTATCTTCCATTTTCTTCTAGATTGCTTTTGAGATATTTTCGAGACACACTTTATTCATCATGTCGCAGATAACCATACAAGAGCCGGTAAACATATTTACATTTTCATCCGATTTTCTATTTCCTGATGCTGCTGTGTGCTGATGATAATGAAACTTGAAGTGATGCTGAATGTATTCACAGTGTGTGAGCTAGTGACATTTGTGGCTTGGTTAATGCCAATGGTTTGGTTGTTCATTGTGTTACTGTTTTGTCGTGTTGTGACAAAGATGTTGATTATGTATGTGTACTGTGTAGACTATGCGATTTAGTCCAGATCTAGGCTTGTGATTCCTACAAGAAACGCAATAGCAGAAGGTTATACTTTAGTTTTCATGGTTTTAGACATCTTTTATTATATTCTCATGTGCAGCCAGCAAATTGTGTGTCGACTGACCTGGACAAATAAATTTGAGATTAAAAATGAAAGGGATTTTTTGTAATTATCATGCAACTTATATTTATAATCAAGGGATTACACTAACCCAGATTCTACAATTAGACTATTATTTAAACTTGTTTTGTAATTCAATACTTTGAAATATGTGTGTGCATATTATTATTAAATTATTATGACTTTAAATTATTGTCATCATGCTACATAAAGTTAGACTTTAATAGTGCTTCTAGACTATAGATCTAATCCCATGATGCTACAAAGTTAATGTCTATCAAGTGAGCATGTCATTATTGTCATACTGTAGCTTATTCCAAGAGAGCTTGAAGTTCAATGATTAAAATATTCTGCTTATTTTCTGTCTTTATGAATAATGCAAAAATTTAGATTTCTAAAGCAAGTGCCTATACTAAATTAAAAGTTAGTTAGTTGTTCATGATCTTTGATAAAGTACTGTACTCATCTGGGTTATCTGAGTTGAATGTTCTTGAAATAAAAAACCCTTGGCCCTAACTTGTCTAATGTTGCAAGAGCTGTAAGATATATATCCTTCCCATACCGATTTGCTTCTGCCTTTATACTGAATATATGATGAGTACTTCTCAATAAAGTTTTTAGTTGAGAGCGAGACAGTTACATGTAGATTTGAAAGCCAGTGATTTATTTTGGGGAAAATATTAGTAAAAGCAGTTACATTATTAGTTTAGCCGATTTAAGTTATTTTGTCCAGAGATCTTAATTCGTGATTGTTCATCTTTAACAATCTACAGTTATTGCATTTGTGTCACTTTATTAAGCAAGTAATGGGCTAACTGAATTTAAGACAATTTTCCAGCTGAATAAGGGCAACAGATATCAGCTGAGCTGCCATAGGCTCAGATTATTTATCAAATCCTTTTTTTTTTTCAATTTTTTTTTTTTAATCTGAAGGAAACGTGATCTATCTGCAAGAAAAGAAAATCAACTGAACTTTATATTTGGCAAACTATTCGGCCCAAATTCAGAGCAATTAGTTTCTTCATACCCTTCTATCCTGCCCTTGATAAAACTTCATGGTTTTTGTCTCACCTGCATAGCAGAGTGAGACTATAGGCGCCGCTTTTCCGACGGCGACGGCGGCGGCGGCGACGGCGACGGCGGCGTCAACACCAAATCTTAACCTGAGGTTAAGTTTTTGAAATGACAGCATAACTTAGAAAGTATATGGACCTAGTTCATGAAACTTGGCCATAAGGTTAATCAAGTATTACTGAACATCCTGCCTGAGTTTCATGTCACATGACCAAGGTCAAAGGTCATTTAGGGTCAATGAACTTAGACCATGTTGGGGGAATCAACATCAAAATCTTAACCTAAGGTTAAGTTTTTGAAATGTCATCATAACTTAGAAAATATATGGACCTAGTTCATGAAACTTATACATAAGGTTAATCAAGTATCACTGAACATCCTGCATGAGTTTCACATCACATGACCAAGGTCAAAGGTCATTTAGGGTCAATGAACTTTGGCCGAATTGGGGGTATCTGTTGAATTACCATCATAACTTTGAAAGTTTATGGATCTGATTCATGAAACTTGGACATAATAGTAATCAAGTATTACTGAACATCCTGTGCAAGTTTCAGGTCACATGATCAAGGTCAAAGGTCATTTAGGGTCAATGAACTTTGGCCAAATTGGGGTATTTGTTGAATTACAGCCATAAATTTGAAAGTGTGTTGGTCTAGTTCATAAAACTTGTACATAATAGTAATCAAGTATCACTGAACATCCTGTGCGAGTTTCAGGTCACATGATCAAGGTCAAAGGTCATGTAAGGTCAAAGAACTTTGGCCACGTTGGGGGTATTTGTTGAATTGCCATCATATCTCTATAAGTGTATTGGTCTAGTTCATAAAACGTGGAAATAAGAGTAACCAAGTATCACTGAACATCTTGTGCGAGTTATAGTAGTTTTCAAAATCAGCACTGCTGCTATATTGAATCGCGTGATGCAGGTGAGACGGCCAGAGGCATTCCACTTGTTTTTAAGAGCCGCCGCATCCATGTTCACTGAATACTGGTGTGCACACTACAGTGTAAGATTCAACAATATATTGAACTGTAGGTCGACACATCGGCAATATTGAGCTTTGAAAAGAGAAGGGAGGTCTTTGGCACCCACTAGGACCCCCCCCCCCCCTTGGTTAAAACCTCTGGAAATTATGACATATAGTGCAGCCCTCCAAAATTGTATTAAATCATTAATAGTTGGGTTCCACAATTTATAAACTCATGTCTCTCTGTTGCACTTATGATCAGGATGTTGTGATGGCATTTGACTAAGGTGATCCTTCTTTAAATCATCACTCCTGCATTCCTCTGATAGCCAGGGCCTTTTGTCTGATGCACAATAGAAGAGCGTGCCTTGTAGTCATTGTTATATAACTTTGTATTGAATAGGAAACCATTTGTATAGGCCTGGCGGGTGTTTCATAAAGCTGTTCGTAAGTTAAGAGCGACTTTAAGAACGACTGGTGATCCATTCTTGTAGTAAATGGTACACACCATTGCATGATTGGCGATGATTTAGCGCGCAAGAAAGGATCACCAGTCGTTCTTAAAGTCGCTCTTAACTTACGAACAGCTTTATGAAACGACCCCCTGGTCATATTAAGAGGTCTGGAGGACAAAACATACAGGGTCTACAGTTCTACATGAAGATCCAGAAAGTATTCGATTCAATTCAATTTCAATTTATTTACCATCTTTAAAAACAAGTGTAACATAAAAATCTGACATGAAATACAAATACATACTGTTTAAAAATGTCTGAAAGAAAGTAAAGTCCCTGAAAAGTGAAGATGGAAATAAAGTGACTAGAAACACCACCCCAACTTTATTCCATGTTCCCAGCAGTGAGATGATTGAAATTAATCTGGAAACTGGCTGCACATATTTGATTATTTTTCCTTTGTCTTTTTTTTTAAAAATCAATATGAAAGACATATAGGCCTTATAGAAAGTACATGTCCAATACATATCAAAGTGCTGGTAAACTTTAGGATACCTCTGTTTAGATTTCTACCCATGTGTTCAACTACTGGTTTGTGCACTGTACCAATTACCATCCCTTCCTTTTGTAAACTTATGTAAAACCCATTTCTATTCTCCAATCCAGGCCCCTGTAAGTGTCGCCCAGGGTGATATGCTTCCTGTCTTACCGAAAGTGGAAGGGCTTGGGAAGTTCAGTAGGGGAGAAATCTTGATTGAAGAACCTTTTTGCAGAGCCAAACAGGCTTTAGCAGAAGCTGCCAAGACTCCTAAACCTTTTTTACATTACATGTAGTAAAAAATAAACACGCAAGTTATACCCAAATCAATTTCATTACAAAGTCAGGACAGTCAAGTCATGCTTTTGTACATGACTTTATATATTATACTTGTATGTTCATTGAATTGTCCACTCGGAAGTCTTGACTGTGTTTTATAGTTATCCACTGTTAAGTCGTATCTGTGAAAAGATAGAAAATAAAAGCTGGCCAGCCTGAAAACTAATGAATTTTTATTCATATTCAGGCCATTCTCTTCATCATTCATGGATAAGATGCCTTTGCTAAATTCTACATTGTACGCTGTAGGTAGTTATTTCGGGCATTTTTGTACTAGTACATATGTATTTATAGGCACAAGGAGGGTTAAAAATTGGATGAAATATTAACACAAGTTTGTGACTAAGAGCCTGCATCTATAAAGTACCGTAGGTTATTACTGAATTGATGCTAAGAATTAAGTAATAGAAAAGGGTCATTGGAGATGGCTGTATTAGATTTTATCCATGAAGCTTAAATTCAATCTTGAAAGAACTCAGAATATGGGAAATCAAATGAGTAGGGACTTCAGTTCACTTTGTAAAACTAATAATTCATGCTGGAGTAATAAGGGTTTCAGCTTCTTGCAACTTGCAATCTGTGAAGTGCCCAGCTCACATTTTTGTACATTGGATAAAATTGTCTAAAACACTCTGAAAGTAGTTCATGAGTTGCACATGTATTGCTAAGCTATACAATTACATCTTCTTGTCTATTAAAATAGGACTTTGAAAATGAAAAGAAATCAGACCCCGGCTTTGATTGCAAGGCGAACTAAAAATAAGTTTACAAGCATTCAGCTTTGAATGTCATAGGGACCCATTATTCAAGATACACAATGATCTAATGTAAGTACAGTCACACATACAAAATCAACTACAAACTGACCAATTTGGTCACAATAGGCGGTGCTGCACCATCCTGAGTTTGCTCAATCTCGAGATTTTAGCCCGATTGGCCCTCTTCGCGATTAATCTCGAGATTCAAGAAACCCCGTCTCCACCATCGCAAGAAGAGCGATTCCTGCTCTAGCGAGGCATCAATGCATTATGGTATAACGGCGTGAATAAATAATCCCGAGTGCGTCTGCACCTACGAATTAGCGCGATAAATCGTAAAATAGCGCGCTATTTTGCAAATAATCCCAAGTTGACTTGGGATTGTAATCTCGAGATTAATCCTACGAGCTCGCGTGATAATTGCGTCTGTATTGCAAATAATCTTGAGATTGTTCAGATCGGGATAATTTGCCAGATCAGAAATAGCGCGCTAATTTGAAAACTCGGGATGGTGCAGAAGGCCCTTTTGACAGTGTGGCTGTGGTATAATGACCAAACTGAAGGTTCAAATAACCTCTCAATTGGAGAACTGAGAATAAAAATGTAATCAATATTTTTGTGATCACAAACAGAGATCTGTTAATGTGAGGAAATAGTGTCGAAGTGAAGTATTTATTTGTTTTGTGAGAAAATGTATCGATCGTGGTGATAGCTTTTATGGTCAAGTTGAGTGTTTGGTGATCAATACGAGAGAATATCCTAGTTACGGTATGCATTTGATTTGCTTTTATTTACTCAACAAAATGATTGGTTGGAATTTGAGAATGTGTGTACCTGTTGATGTATGTCCTTTGAGTTGTGATGTGATGTGCATTGTGAATTTTCTGCAATGTTTTTGTAGTGCATCATGTATGGAATTTAATATAGCATGCAACCTTATAATTGTTAACCATTTAGTTGATAACATATCTATAATGAACTTTACAATGACTAACTTTTACTTTCAGTTTCAGAAGACAATATCACATGACATTATGATTTTTATATTTCATTTGTTTGAGAATAACAATGAGTGAAACTAACATTATTTTAGTAAAATTATATCACATTCCCATTCCTAAACATGGATTGACTAGTTTTTCGATTATTTAACAGACGTATGGTTTTATAGTGATAAAATTAGTGCATGTTTGTTTGTTGTTTTTGTTTACTTTTTGATCCTGCATGCAGATATATGTTCTCCCCTGCATTTTTTTCTTTTTGTTTTCCTTATGGTTTTTATCTTTCTACTAATTCTAGTATTGGGACAGTGCTTCTATCATCACCAAGGAGCCCCTGGCCTCAATTATTGGGGGCGAGTCTGAGAAACTAAACCGGGTACTGTGCAAAGCTATGGTCTCTAATTCATTTTCTATTAAAAAAAACCCAATCATTTCTTGTTTTTATCAACTGCGTTCACCATCGGTTTCATTTATACTTGTCCATGCAGTCAGAAAAATTCAAAATCGCTGTATTTCTAGGAGTGTGTTCACTAAAATTTCATCAAATGATCAAAGTCTTTGCTTTTCTTTTTTTAGGTTGTGCAATTCCCTAGCCAAATTCTCTTTACCTCCCCCCCTTCATTTTCATTGCTTTCTTGAAAACCCAACAATTTTTTTACTCTTCTTCAAGCCATTTGTAAATAAAGAAAACCCTATTAAATTTACGTACTGCTTTATCGATATTTACTTTTCTGCTTTAATTCATCATCCACTATTTCCTGCATTTTAGTTTAACCTCCACCTTTTTTTTTTTTTATTAAACTAACCTCATCATCGTGCAAGTAATTTAAATATACAAAGTACTATTTCTCATTTTCAGAACATGTGCTGGCTTGTGACCATGTACATGTAACTCACAATTTACTTTGTATATTGTATATATAATCACATTCATCAGCATTGATATTCATTGTCTGTTGTTTTTTTTCAAGTAATTTTTTTAATTCGTGATTCATCTCATTTTTTTCAGATACGAATGATTAAAGTGCTAGTGTACCATATCTGATCTTTTTATTCCATTCATTGTATTCAAGCATTGTATATTTTGCCAATATTGTAAATGGCAGTCACACCTCATATTTATATGTAGTCGGCATTTGCCAACAGTACGGCTATCCATTTTATCATTCAACCTTATTTGCTGATATTAAGAATACAACTTGTGACATCAAGCATTGTCACTTGATTTCTTTGTCACTTATTAATAACAAAAAAAAGGGATTTCTTTAAACAATATTAGAAATCTATTCTTAATCAAGATTTCATTTTCTTAATTTAAAGACTTAACATGTAATTCTTGATACCCAAGAAATAGGATTGAATTTGAATGATTAAAGAGCTTGTCACACTACTTTGGTATATAAAGCTGACATTGTCCAGGGCCCCATTGCATAAAAATTACTATTTTGGTAACTTTAGCATCCAATGGTAACTACCATGGTAATGCTGATCAACAGCCAATCAGAATCAAGGATTCCATGCAAGTTACCATTGCATGGCAAACTTTAAATGGTAACTTTTATGCAACGGAGCCCAGGTCTGACCACCAGGTGTAGCCTCCATGCACAAGAATTGAAATCTTCTCAAACATGATTTCAAACATTTTTCATGTTACTTATTACTCTGCAAATATGAATTGTATAGGCCTATACAGTATGTATGTAGATTTTGTTTTGAATATCATTGCTTATTATCATCTAAACTTGTATGCATGTACATGTAGGTCTACTGTATCGACATTACCTTTGATTCACTCCGTAATAGATACATGTATGTAGTCTTGCTTTAACAAACTCATATCATTCTCATCAAATATAGACAAATACTTAGTTTCCTCCAAGATATTGTCTTTGAATTTATATTATATTAGATTTCATAATGAAATATTTAAAAATCAATTGGATTCATCAGTAGACTAGCATTGAGCCAGCAAGAATGATTTTTTTTTCTACAAAGATTATCTTATGTAATCCCATTCAAGAGGGTCTGTTAAGGCTAGACTACCACTCATTCATCTGTCCCTCATTCTAAGTCAACCCCTTGGCTCCTCCTCTTGACGTAAGCAACGTTCACTGCTATTTACCTCCGTTAAACATCCGACACCCCAACACGAGTCAATGAAATACCACTTCATTAATCATTAATCAATAATTACATAAATGAAGAATGGAAAATTACAGAAAAAGGGACAGATTATTCACGTCACTTGACCTTTACTTGAAGTAGTAGTATTCTCTCAGGTTATTGACTTGAGAAGTATGATTATTTATTTTCTCGACCTGGTCACCTTTGAAATTAAATATTGATAAAGCTTCTGGAAATTCTGGGTTTATTATCCTTATGGTATGATATTGTCCTCTAAATGAACTTTGAAATGAGTGCACTTCTGGATAAAAATGTACAAGGGCTATAAACATTAAAAGGGCAATATGCTTTACTATTGTTTAATAGAAAACAAAATAAGGTCACCTATGAAATCAAATATTGATAAAGCTTCTGGGCTTATAATCTTTATGGTATGATATTGTCCTCTAAATAAACTTTAAAATGAGTGCACTTCTGGGATAAAAAATGTACAAGGGCTATAAACATTAAAAGGGCAATATGCTTTAATATTGCTTTGAAAAAATGAATATCATAATTGGTTTAATCATTGCATGTCAAATTTCAGAGTTTGTCCCCAGAAACGGAAACTTTAGGGGGATTCTCTCTCGCAAATATTTTATGCTCATTTTAGATTATTATTGTCTAGTTGTGTATTGTACATTTGTGTACTGTGGACCTGATTTTACTTCCTTATTGCCAAATGATCAGTGCTTTGCATTCATTTTCACTTCAAATGTCATATGCATCATATTTCATGAGAAAGATCACATCTTCCATTCTTTATTATAAAAGGCTATGTCCACTTCAATAACAAGTTGATTTAAAGAGAAAAATTAACAAGCAGAAAATTGAAAATTTCATCAAACAGAAGCTATATTTTGAACATATTTTCAAAATTGAGGGAGCTATATGATGTCAAACACTTGGTATTGCTTTTCAAATAATTATCAAGTTTGATATTCCAAAGGTGTATAATATGGCTTGGCCTCCCATGAAATGTATAAAATTATCATTATAATTCCACGGAGAGTTATATGATATTTTCATAGTAATGAAGTGCCATGTAAAAAATTTCATCAAGAATAGGTTTGGAAATCAGCTGACATATTTGCATGTAGAATGACCTCAAATTTTGTGCATGTACATCCAAATTTGATGAAATTTTTGTTGTTATGCTTGTTAGCTGTTCTCTATACTACTCAAATTCGTGTGATTTGAGGTAGATTTGTAGTTTAAAGAAAGCTTCAACAATTTTGTCATGATTCTCTTTCAATGTGGTAAGTGTTTTTAACCAAGGAGCTTCAATTTGTTTTAACCTAAAAGCAGTCTGCTGGAATCATGAAATGTTCTATTTTGATATTGTTTTTGTTGGATGGCAAACTTATTAATAAATATTCAGGGGATAATTTCATAAAAAGTTTTGCAAATCCTATCAAGAAGTCTAAATATGCATCTAGATTTTATGATATATTTCTTTCGAGTTGTGATTGGCAGTCACAACCTAAGGGACAGCAAAATTCAAATCTGAGTTTAAATGTTTGTGATTGGTCAAGATTTCCCCCAAGTTATATACTATAAAATAACATGTTATTGTGCATCTAGCTTATCAAATGCATGGAATGTCATAGATCCTTGCCCTTTTCCTTTTTATTTTCAAGGATATTTCATAATTATGCTTAAAAAAACAGTTTTTCCTTTTTTATGTTTTCTCTTATTGATACCTTTACCTCTTGCAATCACTCTACAGGCACAGGCTGTATTGAAGCCATTTGACATCTCATTGGAATTGATGAAGGACATTGGTGTGAGACTGACCAAAGAGATGACCAAAGGACTGGACAAGGCCACTCATGATGAAGCTAAGGTCAAGATGTTTCCAACATATGTCCAGTCACTTCCTGATGGCACAGGTAAATTGGAGAAAGGTCATTGGGTCAAGAATAAATTGGAAGTTAGTTACAGATCTGTAGCATTTGGAAAACCCTGTAACTTACACTGTATAAGGCATATTCAGAGACAAACAATGAATGAAACAACTTAATTTATGAAAAATTGATTGGGTATCTGAAATACCTTAATTATTATTTTGTATACATGTCTAGACCTATCTAAACCAGACATCTTGTTCTCACCTGATTTGATGGAATATGAAATATTTATTTAACCTCCAACATTATGTGGATATTCTTAATGATAATATTCAGTTTTCGTATCTAACACATGACATAACTGTACCATCTAGGGTATATTCATTCATTTCATTCATTCATTTATTTATTCATTTTTCCAACAAATTTTACAATGCAATAATAACAATATATAAAACATAACATCAGACAATATAAATGACATAAATATTCAAATAAACCAAATATAAAAAATATACACTTGATACAGAAGATAATATTTCCAATTTGATAATACTATGCAAGATATGTTGGAAAAATGGAGTGGCCCACTAAAAAGCAAAGCTTGTAAAGGGTGGACCACTCAAAAAGAAAAAAAGTATAACGTATAACACTTAAATCTATATGGGCCAAAAAAAGCAGCAATACAAAAAAGATAATGAAATAAAGATATAAAAAAATAATTATAAAGATATAAAAAAATATGCCACTTTCTAAGAGACCTTGGATAATACCTAGTCTTTAGCCCAACAAGCTTGTTACAGCGCACACTTATTTCAAGGAATAAATACCCACCAGGTACCCATTTACATCACCTAGGTTGAGTGCAGTACAATGTGGGTAAATTTCTTGCTGAAGGAAAAAATGCCATGGTTTGGAATTAAACCCACATCCCTCAGATTGAAAGAAAAGAGTCATAACCACTAGACCACGATGCCCCCACAATAGGTGGTTTCAGACCGCCTCGAAGTTCGCCAGTTCCAGGTATTCTCTGATCGGGAAATTTACCCCGATCAGAAAATACCAGGTATTTTGGCGATGTGAAAGCAAACTACGCGTAATATCCCCGAAAGAAAATACCCGATAAATAGTAGGTACTTGGCGAAATTACGAGAACTTTCGCGGGGATTTTTCCAAGGTCGTGGGTATTTTGGCGGTCTGAAAGCAAATTACGGGAAGTTTTAGCCCAGCGTGTCGTTGGGTGCGGCGCCGTGGGTGGCTGCTGGGCTAGTGATTTTGAATCTCGCGCCTTACTTGCTTATCAGACCATACTGCGCATGCTCGTAACTTCAGGAACTTATCCCGAAGGGTATGTTTCAGGGCGGTGTGAATGCAGGAATAATTAATGGGTATTTTTCAGCCTAAGAAAGTTCTCGTAATTTAACGGGGATTCTTGTGATCGAGGCGGTTTGAAACCACCTAATCAGATGCTGCTCATTGTTAAACAATCTCGTAAACCTTTTCGATTTTTTGAATTATTTTTATTTTCAAGATGAAAATGACTTTCTTTATGCTGGAAGGAATCGGGGGTTCTAACCAGTCCTGTTCTCCTTTAATCTGACTCGATGAATAAAGAGGATTAGTTTTCATCTGTCAATTCCTATATAGGTTTCAAGATAAGCGAGATAAATAAAAGATAAAGCACAGCCCTGATTAAACACACATGTCTGGCTTATAAAATACTTCATTTAAAGGAGAATGAAACTCTTGGAGCAAGTTAGCTTTTGTGAAAGCAGAAAAATCAAAGAATAAGATCAACAAAACTTTGAGTAAAATAGGACTAGCAATAAAAGAGTTATGAGCATTTGAATGTCGAGATCACTAATGCTATGGAGATCCTCCCATTGGCAATGCGACCAAGATCTGTGATGTCACGCACGTACAACTCTCCCATTCGGACACTGAAAATATACCCCAAAACATATCTTTTTGCTCATTCTAATCATATGACAAACGATTCATCAATGATATAATGTTGTGAAACCTCTGTACTTGTCATCTCATAAAGAAAACACCTAACCTTGTGATAGACTCTATAAAAGTGAGAATATAAGTGAAATAAGTACTAAAGTAATGAGGGAGTTGTACGTGTGTGATATCACAGATCTTGGTCGCATTGCCGATGGGAGGATCTACATGGCACTAGTGATCTCAATATTCAAATGCTCATAACTTTCTTATTATTCATTCAATCTTCCTCAAACTTTCAACAATATGTTTCTTTGATTTTTCTCTTTGATATGGATTCAGCTAGTTTCAAGGGTTTCCTTCTCCTTTAAACAAGTGATCTACATTTACTACCCTTTTCTGTACCAGGAACCGTCTGGACCCAAGCTGGTTTATGTTAAACTAAGACCCCATTCTCATTACTGGAAACGGGTTCAGGAAACCAGTTTGGAAGATCGCATTGCTAGCGTTCCCATTTGATCAACCGAAAATGGTTTTCAAAACCAAAATACGTAAAGCTGTCTTGTTGCTAAGAGAACGCTCTCAGTGGGGTCACATGTTTTGCACAAAATTTGAAACCACAGCGTAGACATTCTACACACAGTGTGTGGAGAAGTGCGGTCAAAATTGTGTCCTCGCTTACACTCAAATCAGTTGAGCGAGGCAAAGCGATCTTGAAAACTACATCGCCTAAACTGCAAGTACTTGTATTCTCTCAAACAAAATTTGGTTGATGCAAACCAGAAAAATGCATTTTTTTACGACAAAGGCAAGGCACTAGCTGTTAACATTGATTATGAATTATTACTAGGTGAGCAAAACCACCTGTAGAGTAATTTTTTTTTGGGGGGGTGTGATATCGTTTTATCAGGGACATGAGCTGAGAGGTAGAGTCCCTGGTTATGCAGACATGCCAACCGTTCCCTTTTTAGAGTATTTGTTCCTCTTTTTTTCTATGAATACACCAATACTTTTTTTATATGATTTGTTACTTTTTTTTTTTATTTCGGATCACGGAGTATGTATTATACATGGCGCGTGACACTAGCGCCGGTCCGACAGTCCCAGACCGGTAAAAATCACTGTCCGGCCAGTAACTTGTTACATGAAAAGAACAAGTAAATATTTGCCTACGAGCAATGTTTAAAAGGGTGAATTATCAAGTTTTTAAGAAGAGTCATTTCCCATGTTTTTTCACTGATCTCACTACAACAGGCTGGCGATTGTTACGTTGAGACAAAAAAAAATTAATACTCTTTTTTTAATACTTTTTTTTCCTTTTAAGAATACTTTTTTTGTTGTAGAAGGTTGGCTGGTCTGGTTTATAAGTAGTAGAGGGCACAAGACGCTGACCTACATGTAGTTAGCCTTACTCTGTCTGAAGTCAATAGGTGAACATGAAAGACGTCACAAGGGCAATAGATATGTTAATGTATTGGTTTCCAACCCCACACTCCTCGTGCTCCTGAACAGCAATATATGATAAGCACTGTTTACACAAGTAAAATCTTCTAAATAGCTGTTTTAAAACGTGATAGCAATTGTCAAAATAAAACATGAAGTAGGCAAAGAAAAACATTCAAGGTAATAGTCAAAAGGGCAAAATGTGAAGGAGCTTTTGATTTTCTTGTTATACATCACGAGGGCAACATTTAGGCCCCTATGTTACTGATTTCCAACCCCAATAAGACTGAGATATATGTTTCGTGATGGGTGATGGCAATGTTTACGCTAGTGGAATGATATTTATTCTATCAAGATAAGGCAATTTCATCGAAATATGTTTCTTCCCCCAATCAGCTATATTAAACAGTATCAAGACTCTTATGACTTCATGTCTTTTACGATAAATAGTTCTTAATCCACTGATATGACCACTTACGATCAATTCCAAGACCACTTTGAGCATTCCCATTTAAAGTTACATCTACATGCTAGACTGGTTTCCACTATTACTGGTTTATTGTAGATAGAACTGGGTCTAACATTTCCATATTTATATATTTTTTTTTTCATTCAACAATGGATTAAATATGTATTTTTGAAGAAAAAGACAGAACTTGAATTTTGACTAAATATGGATGCACTCATCTCATGTCACAATCTCCTGACTAGTTAACTCAGTGTAGTGCGCCCAGCTTGAGTCTAGACTCAGACATTAAAGCGTAAAGATATTTTATGACTTTAATAGCTGAGGATTCAATATAGGGCCTACTGAGATGTACAAATGGAGTCAGACCCCTTCCACACAACAGATAAATACACGATGTACAAGAGCATACAATGTACCTGTAGTAGAATATACTTTTTTATTGGCCAATGTGAACTGATCACAACATCTCCATGTAATTTCTTGGGCTTTGACGTGTGGCTACAATGCATATATTGTCTTTACATGTAGTATCTCTCAAAGAACAAAATGTACAAGTACATGGATTTTAATTTGTATGTATATGAGGGAATATCTCCTCGAGTAGTTTTTTATTCCATGTCCATTAAAAGGGTTCTTTAATGCAAACACAAATATCAATATCTTGAGTGGGGGAATTCATTTTAAGTGATCACAAATATATTTTGTTGTTCTCTGAAAATGTTGTATCCTTGAGGCCGGCTAGTGAGTTGAAAAGGAAGATATGATCTTTAACTGATGATGATAAGAACGGAGAGGGATTGAAGTGACTGAAAGACGTCACTGCGTTGTTCCATTTACATCAATAATAACAATTGTACCAGATAGGCTGGTGCTGTATCCATATGCTCTCCAGTGAATTGATGTGATCGTTTGATGTGAAATGGATAAATATCAACCCCAGGCTACACAGAAGTATTTTAAGGCTTTAACTTTAAAAAAATCATCTGTTCTTAGCCAAAAGGCAAGAAAGTTTGTTCAGGACTTTTGCAATTGTGACTTTATGTTCAGAGTTTTTAAATTGGAAACTAGTGGCACTGACAATAAAATTAGAGTAAAGTGTATTTCAATTTTTTTTTTTTTTTTTACCTTTTTGATCACTAATAAATATAGTAATTTGTTTGTAATTCTATGATTTATTAAGTTGCCCAGATGTCCAGGTAGTATCCAATCTCATTGATGTTTTAGGGATACTTTGGTTAGCCCAGGGACCCATTAAAAGATTCCATAGAATTTATCCATTTATGGAGTGACATGTACTGTACATGTACAATGCCCTGTAATGTACACCCATATCATGTTTTGTAAGGTGGGGAGAGACTTCCCAAAAGTAAAATCACTGTAGAACTACAGGTAGGAAATAATTTTAGTCATTTAGGGAATATTTTTTCTCTACATAGGGGCAGTTTGCTGAAATTTAGGGGGCTATTTCTCTCCATTAAGGGCTACTTTTGCAATTAGCAATTAGTAGCGAATGTATTCTGTCATGTGTTGTTTCTGGCAATTCTTGACATGATAGTTGCCTCAAAGCTTGCAATTTGGGAAATATTAGTGGCATTTTAAGGCTCACTAACTTGTCCTTCATAGGGTGTGTTCAATGTTGATTTTCAAATTCAAACAGCAACACGAATCATGATTGAAAACCCAACTATGAAATACCAAACGCAAACACGATCAGCGGTGCACCGTTCAGTGTCGAAAATATAAAGCCATTAATATGTTGATCATCTTTAAATTTCCCACAGCTTTAGTGCGCAGTTTGATCCATCACAAGAAAGGTCAGTTCTGGCACCTGTTTGTGTAGCCCACTGCGAGAGCAAATTTAAAGACGTTTCAAAATTCAAATGTGTTATATGTCGCTCAAGCTGATCGTGTTTACAAATGCATCTTTTTCGATGTTCAGATTTTCCTCAGAATCATGATTTGAAAGACGTTTACTTTTATGACCGGGAATGGAGGACATTGAACACATTTATATCCGTGTTTTGTAATCTTATTTCATGTTGCCGTTTAAATTTGGAAACTGACATTGAACACAACCTTATGCTGGTAGAAAATACCTCCCTCCATCCCACGGTCCCACTACCATTTGCATGGAAACACCCCTTAATCTCAGACACATTTAACATATTGGCCATGTGCCATTAATATTTTTCCCCAATTGGTAGAGTCAACTTTCCTTGATACTCGATACACACAGTAGGCCTATACTATAATGTACAGTACATCCTCCAGGTACTGTATACAGGATTGATTGAATGTAATACTCAAGCAAATCAAGATTCAGTTATAAACAATTCGGCTGTAACGCCTCCTGGGGCGAAAGCATCCCCTCCCCCATCGATCGCAGTCACACATGAATGATTTCATTTTGTAAAATGCGGATTGGATGAAAAGCATTTGGATAATAGTCATCATTGTTACTGCATTGTAGACGGATGAAGACAGACGCGACAACATGTACTGGAATCCAGTCTCTCCCCCCATATTTGCCGAGGAGCCCATACGCAATGAAAGTGCACACTTTGTGATGTGTACAGAGGAGTATCGTAATTCCAGGCCACGTGTTCCTTTTGACCTGCCCACAGCCCTCCATTTAATAGCATTCATGGCCGGTACCAACCTTCATGTGTGTTGAGATGTGCCAGGTACATGTAGAAGAGAAATATTCCCTGTCGGACATAATGAAAATAATATAAGTGTACTGGATTAGTGCCCTTACTGCACAACCAGTAGAGGCATGCTAAAGGCCTGTTGAGTGCTCATTTATAAATCATGTACATGTACATGCCGTTGCTGATTTGATTAAAGATTGGGAATGATTGCCTGGCTGAATTCCTCGGCAAATTATCTTCAAATTGCTCTAAGGACTCTAACATGAGTAGCTGACATTTTGTTGAGGTTCTTAAAGAATACATGTATGCACCAGTACCGAGATGTTGTACTGTATTTAGCCTACATCAGTTGTCTTCTTTCATGTGTCCAAATTCTTCACAAGTCTGTTACATGTTGTAGGGCTTTTAGAAATTTTGCCTTGAATAAGTAATAATGGATGAGCCTTAAATATGCATTTATCACAACTCCAAATATCAAAATCTTTACTGCAACAGGCTTTTTTTTTTCTTCATTCATCAGTTTTCATTTACAGCCTTTTTTTTTTCATTCCATTGAATTTCCAGTCCAATAAATAAATCATAAAAAGTGCAATAGTGAACAAAAGGCCATGAAATGAAATTCTTCATGATCTGCTGGCTTGTTATTTCCTCTGCAGTGCATACCCATGCAGCTACAGTACATTAGGTGCATTGTCATCAACCTCGTAAACTTGCATACAAATTACAATTGACACTCGCTAGAGTGTGGCTAGACTGGCTACCTACAATGTTCAGGCATTCAAATTCAACAGTTTTGGGGCAAAGCCAGCATACATCTACATGTATTACAGCTCAAATCGCATATAAAAAGGACACTAAAAATCTCCAAGGCCTACAAGAGGGGCATTCATTTCATATCAATCTTCAATTTTAACTAAAAAGGACATTTGAACAAGACTCAGGTTCACATTGGTCATTACCATTTTTACTTGCATTTCATTCGTATTCACTTTGAATTTTATATTGGTTAAATAAACTGAACTTAAACTGAAAATTTGGGTTAGTTGGTTTTTTTTTTTCCAAATCAGTATAGGCTATAAAGTATAATAAAGCAGCATATTTTGTTAACTTTGCCGACCAGTGAGAACAGGCCATGTGGAGCAGCCCCACGCTGGAAATGAGATTTCTATTAAAAAGAAACCCTTTGATTTATTGTTCACAAGCAGACAGGGTACCATCTAAGGTCACATTTCCAAAGGCTCTGTGCTTACCATTAGGTACCCAATACAGGATTTTTGCAACGTTGGATTATTGTTCATTTTCAACGCTACATGCTGAATTCTACTAGTTTTCATTTCAACACTGTAGGCTATTCATTTACTCACCCAATTTTAGAAGTAGCAATGAGCAAGTTTTTTTAAAGATAAATGGTTGATTTTATTTCATATTGTCACTTTAAGCAGTTAAAGCAGGCCAAATAAATAAAAATTAAATCTTAAACAGTATGCTAACATCGAATTCAATTTTTTTTTATTTGGCACTGAGAAAAATGCCAAATGTCAGCCTACCTGCTCAGTTAAAAAAGGGGGGTAGTATGAACTCAAGATTGTGCAGCATTTTTTTTAAAATGTCCTTTTCTTGAGCTCCTCATTTCTCTGTTACTCAATGAAAAGAGAGACAAGCTATCCATTTCCAACTCCTTGTTGGAAATAATGTCAGCCTCAAAAGCTTAAAAGCTTTAGTATCCTCGTGGACGTATCAAGTAATATTTTGCAATAATTTCCTTTTTTTTCCTTTTATTATATGTAATAGTGATCTTCACAAATGAAACCACTATCTTGTTTATCCCTTTTCTACATGTATTTCCAATGAAGGCTTGGATAGGATTCCATTTACTTTAGTAACCCAGTCTGTATTACTGTCTCTGGGGTAGGCCTATACTGTATTTGTTACCTGAAGAAACTAGATTGTAGAGAGTTCAGCTCTCTTGTTTTGTTTTTATTTTACATTCCCTCATTTATTTTGCACCCCCTCCCCCTCTCATCCTGTTCATATGAAGAACTTAGTTCCAAAAGGAGCTAAATCCACTTTGTTCTTCTTTATCTTTTTTTTTTTACCCCCTCTTCATTTCTTATTCCCTCTGAGAACGGTAAACTGCTGATTGGTCTATACCCGCTTCGTCCCCTTTCCGTTTGTTTTCATATCACATGGTCTGATCCTATCTACTATCAGTTCATTAGTATACCAATAGTCAATATCAAATTGCAATTTGATAATAATAACGCAGTTTTTGTATAGCGCATATCACATTATGTCATAACGTCCCTATGCGCTTCCAAAGGACTTGGATATTATTACCCTGGCTTTAGCCCCGCAGCCTTTTACTGCGCGGTGGCATTTCATGGAATAATTTCCTGTACCCATTCATCTCACCTGGGTCGAGTGCAGCACAATTTATCACCTGGTCTAATTTTCAGTATTAAAAGCTTCACCCATTTTATTTAATATCCACTTGGTCTAACGCCACTTATTCTATTCATTTCAATTTTATTTTTTTATGATCAGTAGACAGAATTAGACCAAGTTGGTATTAGACCAATTGTAGTGTAGATCAAATGGCCCGTATTCTGAAGTCAGGTTTAACGTTATAGACCATGGTCTAACTCCGTGCTAAAATTATGGGAAGCCAAAAGTGTCAAAATATTTATTAAGTTGTATGTTTCTTATGTTTACTGTGCTCTTTCCTGATTCATCGATGGTGAAGACAATAATTTATTTATACAATTGAGAATGATTTGAGAGCCAAATGAGCTAAAATATGATATCTCTACTGTTCTGACTGTTAGTGATTTATGTAACAATTGGATATCCATACTTAAACCACAACTTTAAACCTGAGTTTAAATTTAACCCGACTTGAGAATACGGGCCAATGGGTTTAACCCACCTGATAATAGACTCATCTTTAAAAGCAAAAAACTGCAATATTTTTTTAGTGGCCCAAACACGGAGTAGTGTGTGTGCAGCACTTTGTAACTGAAAGGAAAATGAATATCAAATGAATAGTGGAGTGGAGTGGAGTACGAGTGGAAATAAAAGTCTATATAGTAGCCTGTAAAATAAAAAACATATATCCATCCAACTGTACAGTTTATATTCCTTACATTTCTAACATCTATTTACAGCATACAAGTATATATCATGCTGGTACATATATCTGTTCAATTTGTTTTGTGGTAATGATCAAGTACATGAACTACAGGGTAGTCATGTAAAAAAATGACAACCAACAAAGATATGTCCGTCCATCGGTGTTGGAGGTGAAAATGTTGCATTTTGTACTGGACATTTATGAGTTCCGTGCGAGACACTTTCACCTGTAATTCACTCCTAATCAAACATTTTTGGTTGGTTATCGTTTTTTCACATGACTACCCACTATATCATTGACATTGACGGGTGCGCCGTGGTCTAGTGGTTCTGACTCTCGCCTTTGAATCAGAGAGTCGTGGGTTCGAATCCCAGCCATGGCGTATTTTCCTTCAGCAAGAAATCTATCCACACTGTGCTGCACTCGACCCAGGTGAGGTGAATGGGTACCTGGCAGGAGTAATTCCTTGCATGCACTGAGCGCCGGTGATGGTAGCTCGAGCTAAAGCCGGGGTAATAATAGCAGCGCTTTGTATCCTCAGGCAAAAAGCGCTTTATAAATCCGGCTATTATTATTATTTAAAAATCTTATTGCTCAAGCATTCAGCTAGTAAAGAGACTAGAAATTGTCTAAATGTCCTGTAGGACGTGTATGGAATCGCCCATTATTATCACACACATCATCTCACCCATGCATGTCACAGGGGAAGGCGTGATGGTGGGTGTTATCTAGGGAGGTCTACACAGTAGTATGCATTTGACATTCAGGTAGTAGTAGTAAAGTAGATAGTGTTACTGAATGAAAGCTTGTTACACCCGATAGCGTGATGAATAGTTCGGCTACCTGCCTTCAAGTGCACTCTGTATTGACCTCCCTTCACGTTAAATGGCTCGTTCGCTTATTAAAGGCCAAGGTCACTCTACATCGCCTACAGAACGTACTGCAAGGTAGTAACTCGTTTGCAACTAGCTGGTAACTAGTTAGTGATTGCAAGCTAGCAAACAATACATTCTTGCTAAAAGATCACTTGATTATTTCTCTGCATGCCTATATTGCGTTAAGCTACCCACTACACTAGCTTGAAATTTATCTGAGAGATGTCATCAAATTTGGATGTAAAATAAGAAAATTATTGCTTAAGTTTGCATAGCTTCCTAAAACAGTGATATGCATGATATCAGTGTCACGCACTTGCTTTGGTACGTGATTTGAAGAAAAAAAAAATAATTTTTTCCTACAGCAAGGTTAACATATTTTACCCTTATGGACGATATTCTTTGAAAAGCATCAGCATAAACGTTTATTATAATTCAACAAACCTACTCTGGTATGAAATATATAAAACTTGAAATATTTTAAATTTGACATGATCAACAGACGGAATAGTGAGTGTCTAGTATCATTGCTCTCCTAATTTGTAATGCAGATCACTGTTTGTACAAACAGGAAGGAGTGCACTATGAAAGAGGTATTGGTCAGTAGTGTACGTAGGATTTTTTAAAGGGAGTGGTTTTCAAGCTGAATGAAATAAAACAACCCCCCCCCAAAAAAAAAAAAAAAAAAGAGGTCTTCACCACAAACTTTGGGTCGTTTTGTACCCCCAAAAATTTTGTAGGGGGGGTGGGGATCAAAAAAAAATTAAGGGGAGGTGGAACCCCTGTAACCACCCCCTGCGTGCGCTACTGGTATGGATGACATCTCCAACTTGATCAAAGGTGTTATCAGATAGATTGCTCTCTTTGATGATAGATAGAAGATGTATTAAGTGTTATCTTCGTGAAGTTTCCAACATCCTCAACGTTGCTCTCTGATAAATTGCTATCCTGGTTGGTCGTGTTGGTCATTCATTTTGAAAGTAGACCTTTTGTTGCCTTTGACTGGCATTCAGTCAGATCTAAAAAAAAAAATACACAAACCTCATTAAAATAAAGGTCTTTTCATACTAAAATTTAAAAGGGTTTCATTATCAGGCCTGAGTGGCAAGTATTGGGGAAAAAATATTGTCCTTTTTACAATTTACACCATTAGTATTAGACATCTCCATTCAATTCATGTACAA
Source organism: Lytechinus pictus (assembly GCF_037042905.1). Lineage (NCBI taxonomy): Eukaryota > Metazoa > Echinodermata > Echinoidea > Temnopleuroida > Toxopneustidae > Lytechinus > Lytechinus pictus. Next base: position 30,253,413 of record NC_087256.1, on the reverse strand, counting down.
ATTCAGGAGACACCCCTTTTTTTCTCAACATTTTTCAGTTTCCTTCTAATCCCTCTTGCTTGTAAGATTCTGCCCCCCCCCCCCCCCTCTGTTAGAAAACTCTTGATCCGTCCAACCCCATCCCTTTAATTCATCTCTTCCATTCATTTCTTCTAATACTACAAGCCCATTATTTGTCTGCCCCCTACCCCTAACACGCCCCCAGGATGCCCCTATGATACCCTCAGCCTGCCCCTCTATGCCCCCTAGCATGCCCTCAGCCTGCCCTTAGCCAGTCCGTAGTCTGGCTTCAGCTCTTTCCTTACCGGTACCACAGCATTTCCCCTCTCTCTCTCTCCAGACGTCCCCTGAAGATCAGACCTTCTGCTATGCGCATTTCCGCTGCTCTTGCAATGTTTGGAATCCGGTGTTGCCCTTCATGATCCTACTCGATATCGCAATATATATATATATCTATTATGGCCCTTACGTACAAGTGTAACATTGCAAGTACAGTATGTACATGTAGCTTAGGTAATGACTCTATGAAGTGAGTGTGATCTTCAAGTGACCTTCTTGTGAAAAGGTTGCCCGACCTGGATATCAAGATCGTTTGAATGAAATGTGAAAAATTGAAAAGGAAAAATATTTGAAATGTAATCAAAATCAGATGAAGATTCATTCATCAAAAAAATACTGATACTTGTACATATAATAATGATTATGAGGTGTTGATTATCTAGTTACCTATTCAAAGGCGCAGTATAAATTACCTGGTTTATAGTTCCAGCTGCTAACGGTGCTTGGTACATTCAAGGAATTAATCCTACGAGGTACCCATTCACCTCACCTGGGTTGAGTGCAGCACAATGTGGATAAATTCCTTGCTAAAGGAAATCTTGCCATGGCTGGGAATCGAACCCACAACCCTTGATTTCAAAATTTGGAGACTAACAAATGCAGTAAATTGTGTAGACGAGTTTTATACAAATTTTCATCAGGTGCATATATGATGAAATTTATAAAAAGGCGCAAAAAGCCAAACCAACCACAAAGTGAAATAGGAAGAGGAAAGGAGAGAAGGGATGCTGTAATTAAGGAGGTTAAAGAAAAACAAAAAGAAGGGCACAGAAACTAGGTAGAAAATAACTCATAATAAGAATAAGGAACCGACAGGTACAGTTACATGCAAATGAGGAACTGATGACGCCAGGGTGCACCAATTAACATGTCACATGTCCACTTCCAAAAGAACTCCTAAAAAACACCATTTTATTTTTGGAAGTAGTTCATGGTTTGGTTAAACCCTTTATTAACTGAAGCAAGTTGAGTTACAGTACCGTACTCAAAATTAGAATCTGTGTCACATTTTAAATTTAAACCGCACATATTTATATGGGGCTTGTTTCATAAAACTTGTTATAATTGCAACTTGCAATATAAACAGTTTAAAAGCTACTGAAATCCTTTGATTGATTGGCTGATAGTAAATTTGTTACAGATTTTGTGATTTTTTTTATTATGACAAGTCTTTATGAAATGGGACTATGATGTGACGAAACTCAGCAACATTGATAGTGTTCAGATACCCAGTACATAGTGAGACATATCATACCACAATATGCTAATCTTAAGTCTCAATAGTGTTTAAGTTGTACTGACAGCATACGGATTAGAGTTACCGTAAGAGAAAATCCTGTTTAGTGGGTACACTGAGTTGTATGGGAGTTATTTACACAGACTTATCTGATGAATAATTATTTATCAGATTTCCATTTCCTGAAGTTAAAAAAAAATAGAATATCCCCAAAGGCGACTGTATTGAAAATTGAAAAGGGTAAACAGGATGTCTGGATTTTTTTGTCCTCGTTCTCCATTTTGTTGGGGCAGATAAATTATTTTGCAACCACATCAGGCTACTGTATTTCTTACAAACTAGGATATGACCTGTATTACCGGTATTAGTACCTGGTAGACCAATGATTTCAGAATTTACAAATCGGTGCATGAAAAATTTATATCACCAAGACAGCATTAATAGTCATACTATGGAATCCTGAACCATAGCCTTTTTTTTTTTTTTTTTTTTTTTTTGGGGGGGGGTCATCTCTCAGTACCCTATTTATTGATTTCCAATTGTACATGTGAATATATAGTTTTAGATATTATGAAACGGTATTGACCATTCAACTTGCAAATGATCGATTACGCACACACACACTTTCATTTTTGTTAACTTCAAACATGCCATATTTATTCTAAACATTATGTTTGCCATGCAGTTTGAGAATGACCCACTTAATCCAATAAATTAAATATGTGACCTTAAATTATAACCCCTTTCTTCTCACCCCTCCCTTTTCCCTCTCTGTTTCCTCTCTGTTTCCTAAATTCCTCATCCACAGAGCGAGGAGACTTCTTTGCCCTGGATCTTGGAGGGAGCAATTTCCGTGTTCTCCTGGTACGGCTCCTGGAAGGGGAAGTGAAGATGGAGAGTAAGACGTACGCCATTGATCAAAAGTTCATGGTCGGAACGGGAGACCAGGTAAATTCCACTCATTTTTGTTTTATGGGAGGGAAATGTAGTCTGGGTATTTGCGAAAGTATCAAAAGTTTGTTTGCATGCCGTGTGAAGGCAGATCATGATGAATTAATTATGAATGGAATTTGTGGTGGAATTCCTACTGAGCTATCCAATAATTTGCAGGATATTTAGGAAGAATTTCATAAAAACTTATCCCCTGCACGCAACAGATTTTTTTTCCAATGCCCTAAATATAACACTGTTGAGCCAACAATTTGGATGAAGTCCCATATATGCGTATATGTGTGCCGACAGCAGTGCATGTGATCTGTGGATGAATTGAATCAGTTTCATATCATTTTGATGATTTCAATTGCTTTTCAGCAAGCACCATTTCATACATCTAATTTGCTTTAGGAATTGCCTCCCAAAGTCACTTTGAGATGTGTCCCTCCCCCCCCTTATTTAAATTCAAAGCAAGCAAGATGTGCATCATCACGGCCAGCAATTTAGACATGGGTTTGCATGTAAGATAAATACATGTAGAGCATCAAGAATCAATTAAAGACTGGCCAATTCAAGGTCAAAACACCGACAAGAGGAGAAACAAAAATCCTAAAGTCTATCCTATTTGTCTGTGCCCCATTTCCAGGCACTCAATTATCTGGATCATAAATTCTATAGAAAGAGAAATCTATTGCGCCCAAAGGATGCATGCCTCGGAAAGTATATAGCATTCACATGCAACCAAACATTCATCACCCAGAAGAGAGATTTCTATTTTCTTTCAGAGCAATTGAACGAATTGCTTGAGTAATAGGTTTTTATCATCATCTCAAAATGCCAGAAGTGCTGTGTGATGCCTGAATCAATTATTAGCAAAATTGTCTGCCGATATATTTCTTCCACTTGTGTGATCATTTTTTTTTGTAAGAGGCAAACATCATTATCAATCACTCTGGCAACTGTCTAGATAAAACATATGACAGGTCCTTTCGTGAAACAAATTGCCACTCGACCTTACAATATGATGATACTTTAACCTAAAAATGCTGGATAAAAGTTGTTTTATAATTTACCATCATGATAATGGGCAAATTGTGACTTTAAATCAGCTGCGAATGAATTCTTCAATATATTGTTTACCATTACAACGATTACCATTATAAAAAATCAACATTTTGTAATAACCTTTGTCTAACTTTTTCTTTCTTCTTTTTTTTTCTTCAAATCCTCCTTTCATTGGTACAGCTGTTTGATTACATCGCAGATTGTTTGAATGAATTCAAGAAAGAACAGGACCTTCTCAACAAGAGTTTACCTCTCGGCTTCACATTCTCCTTTCCTTGTAGACAAAAGAGCCTTAAATCAGGTAAATACCTATAATAATAATAATAACGCAGTTCTTGTATAGCGCATATCACATTATGTCATAACGTCCCTATGCGCTTCCAAAGGACTTGGATGTTATTACCCTGGCTTTAGCCCCGCAGCCTTTTTTCCAGCGCGGTGGCATTTCAAGGAATAAATTCCTGCCAGGTACCCATTAATCTCACCTGGGTTGAGTGCAGCACAATTTGGATAAATTTCTTGCTGAAGGAAATTACGCCATGGCTGGGATTCGAGCCCACGACCCTCTGTTTCAAAGTCAGAAGACTAATCCACTGGGCCACAACGCTCCACAATACCTAGTGATATTTATAATAGTAATAATTAAAACAATTGAAATATTAAAAAGATATTTAACTGAATGATGATTCCCAACCACAGGGAAGCAAAGAGAATCAGTAGAATTAGCGATGAAATCCATAGAAATATTCTAGTGTTTAAATGGAGCTTTTATCACTTTGAAAGAGAAATACTGTATATTATTTATATTAATGCATAGTTATGAACTAATGTGGTTGACTAATCTCTCATAATTAATGCAAAGAAGTGATGTCACAATAAGAGGCACATTGCGCTCATAAAAACGTCTCTAATTAAGTGCTGTACAGATATCTTATTACCCCAATCATCAGATTCTGGAATACACGCATACAAAGTATGCACTTCTCCACTCCCTGGGGAGCATTCCAAGAAGAGTTCAAAGACTCAATTGCCAGACATACTACATAGGTTTTCGCATCCTACCTGGGGGCCATTTCATAAAGCTGATCGTAACGTCAGAGCGATTTTAAAAAGGAATGGTGACCCTTTCTTGTGGTAAACGATATTGACCATTAAATGTTCATTGGTGATTATTTGGAGCGTAAGAAAGGTTCACCAGTCGTTCTTAAAGTCGCTCTTACGAACAGCTTTATGAAACACCCACCGGGTACCCATTTAACACTGGGGTGGAGAGTGGCAAAGTGTAGATTGACGCCTTGCCAAAGGATGCTAGGTCATGATGGGAATCAAGCACACGACCCTCTTAATTACTGTACAAGGCAAGAGTCAGAACTGTTACACCTCAGTGCTTTCAGGAAGGGGGAGCATGGCTGATATAGAAGGTTATATATTAATATATGTATTTTTCCCCTTTTTTCTCTTTGCATAGGAAAACTCACAACATGGACCAAAGGTTTCAAAGCATCTGGCGTAGAAGGCCAAGATGTGGTGGAGCTTTTAAACGAGGCCTGCAAAAGAAAAGTAAGCATTTCGTACTGTAATTCCAACCTTATCTATATAGATCCTTTAACCCATTGATTACTAAATTAGATTTTCCATATGCTTTGTTTTGGAGAATATCCAATTCCAGTTGGCTACAAGTTAATCCATCCGTTTGCAGGGATGTCGTTGAGGCTGGTGCTTCCAAGTCACAAAGCCGCTGGAGAAAACCTCCCATAGACTCTGTATGCATGACTCAGGCTGAGGCCAAGGCTGGCAAAATTTTGCTTGATACAACTAGTCTTGTTTCATGGTTTACTCCTTGACCTTTCATTAACCTTTGGATTTTCTTCTGCATCTATAACTGGCACCAGCATATCTCCAGAAACCGCCATGTATTTGGACGTTAGCGGGAATCCTTTTAGTGGATATGCTGGTATTGGTGGTTTGTTTGAAAGACAAATGACCTCATTTAGGAATTGAACCTGGTGGTGTTTTAATTGATTACATATTATTCAAACCCAGTCACAGTAAACAAAGCTTTGTATCATTGATAATATATTACTAATTTCAAATGATACAAAATATATTTTTTATACAAAACATATTTTTAAATTATCGTATTTCAATAAGTCTTCTAATTAATGTAAAGTGCTAAGAGAATGATATTAAGCACTCTATAAATGCAATATCATTATTATTATTATTTTTAATTTTGTAGGACTAAAACTTCTCACTGTGTAACAAACAATGAGCTGGACCTTTGTTTGATCGTTGCATCAAAGTAATTTCAAATAATAATTGGTTTAATATTGGTTTAGGGATTCAGTAGAAATTATGGCCCATTTCATAAACCTGTCAAGCTTGAAATGCAAGAATTCTACTACAAATTTGCTGTCACCCAATCGAGTTGTAGTGACATTTTATTAGCTTTACTATAGGAACTTGTATCTTACAATGACTTTAAGAACTGGTACATGTATCTGTATCTGTTTCATATTCATATAGAAGTGTAAATCTTGCTATTTTGTAATTGTAATCATTCTGACAAATCTGTAATTCTTTATAAAGCTGGGTCCCAGGTCATTGAAATAAGGCCTTGGATTGAAACCCCTTGATATTCTTTAAGTTTTCATACAGGTTGATGATGTTGAGAATGGAGTATTTTTCTTTCTTTATCCTTTGCAGGGTGTGGCGATCGATGTAATAGCCCTTGTTAACGACACGACAGGAACTCTCATGTCATGTGCATACTCTGATCACAATACATATGTTGGTCTTATTCTAGGTAAGGTTTCCATATTTCAAAGCCTTTAATTTAAAGTAACAATGTTAGGCAAATTAGACAAATTAAATTTTAAAGAGCACTTTCTAAGTTTTTTTTTATCAATTACATTAGTTTTTAATTATTTATTCAAAGAAAGATGTGTCAATGTTTGTGTTTTTATCTCACCCTAATTGTAGCTGTCCCTTGTCTTTATTTTGAGAAAAATATTCTGATGAGATTTGAGTTGTGGGGTATAATACGTTGCTCTTTAGCTCTTCTTTTTCTTGTTTTCGTAATTTGGTTTCAGTTTTATTTTTCTCTGAATCGGAATTAAAGTGATTCTAATCTCAAAGAAATTTATTTAGTACAACATTCTATGACCCTATTCCACCAGAGTTACTATCTTGATAATTTTGCCAACTAATTGTAGCTCTGATGAAATCCTTGATTTTGATTGGTTGTTGTACAGTGTTACCATGGTAGTTACCATTAGATTGTGAAGTTGCCATGATAGTAACTTTTATGCACCAGGGCCCAGCCCAGTACTTGTGAGGAATCATTGGCATGTCTGGGCCCAGTTACATAAAACATATTAATTGCAGAATTAAGGTTGATTTAGTTTCATGCTGATGCCCATATTACTTCAAATCTAAACAATAATGTAATTCTCCTCCATCATCTGCTCAGGTACTGGCACCAATGCCTGTTACATGGAAGACGTCAATAAAGTCGGAACGTGGGCTGGTGATGGAAACGCAAGGGAGACCATCGTCAACATGGAGTGGGGAGCATTCGGAGATAACGGCGTCCTTGATGACATTAGGACAGAATATGATTTTAATGTAGATAGAACTTCACTCAATCAAGGAAAACAACTGTGAGTTTGAGTTCATATTGATCATAGGGATTTCGCTTTACACCATAGCTTAAGGATTGTGTGCAATACACTGATCTTAGGACAGTATATGATTTTAATGGAAAGATAAAACTTTGCTCAATCAAAAAAAAATTGAGTTTTAATTACTATTGATCATAGGGATTTCATTTTACACCATAGCTTGAGGATTTTGTCATGTCCTCCAATGAAATGATCTTTCTTAAATTACATTTGCAACCTTAGTGTAATAATGATAATGCTAATGATATGCAACATTCATATACCGCTATCCAAGCTCTGCATATTATACCCCAACTTAGCTCAAGCTACCATGATCGGGTTTTTAAGCATTCAAGAAACTTGTTTCTACAAGGTACCCATTGACTTCACCTGTGTTGACATTGGCAAGTGTAAACAAATGCCTTGGAATAGGATGTGAATGATGAATATTTTGTTTACAAGTATTGTTTAGATTTATTCTATTTAGTGAAATTCTTATGATAATAATGATGATAACTTATAATGGTTGATTCTCGGAAAAGCAAATAATCTCTGTGCCTGAATGATTTCCCGCAAAACATTCTTACTCAAGTTACACAAAATATTCACAGTATGCGTTCAAGTATTCCTATTAATTGATGAGAATCTAATGGCAATCATAATTTTAAACAAAATTTACTATATATTTAAGATTGTTTTAATAATAATAATTCTAACATGCTTATATAGCACATATCACTGCCAAATACGTCCCTATGGGCTTTATTGGATATCATTACCCTGGCTTTAGCCCCGCAGCCTTTTACAGCGCGGTGGCATTTCAAGGAATAAATTCCTGCCAGGTACCCTTTTACCTCACCTGGGTCGAGTGCAGCACAATGTGGATACATTTCTTGCCGAAGGAAATTACGCCATGGCTGGGATTCGAACCCACGACCCTTTGTTTCAAAGTCCAAAGACTAACGCTCCACATGAAAGGGTATGTGTATCAAGACTCATAAAAGCACATGGGTCTATGGCAAGAGAAACACTGTGTGGTAGATCTCCTTGGAGTTTATATCCCTGTTAATCTTGTAATTTGCTGTGTCTTTTTGTCTTGTTTAGGTACGAGAAGATGATTTCAGGTATGTACCTTGGCGAGATTAGCAGGCAGGTCATGGTTAAACTGGTCCAGGCCAAACTACTTTTCAACGGAGTCTCCTCGACAAAGCTAGATACAGCAAACTCCTTTGAGACGAGGTTCCTCACAGACATTGAAAAGTGAGTATGAATCAGAATTTATCACCAGTGTACTTTATAGATCAAAATAAGGGATTAATTTTGTCGAAAATAGAAAAAAAAAAGTGATTCTGACTGGATAAGAGGTATACTAAATCTGTTCGTAGTGTAAAATCCTTGGGTAAAATCGGTATTACCTGAACATTTTATATGAATTACATGCTACGAAGTATCGACGTGTCGAAAGTGTTTAACAGTTCTGGTTGGTCGTTTACCTGTTATCAAGGCCAAGTTCATGCTGTTTGTGAAGTAATGCATAATTGCAAATAGCTTTATGAAACACAACGCCTCGCTTTTTCTGAAGAATGTAAATTATCAATGATGGTTCACGATTCTCTCAATGTTCTCTTTGTCTCATCCATAGTGACGACTCCAACAACGGAATGGTCGTCACCGAGATCCTCAACAAACTTGACCTTAATCCCTCAATAGATGACATCATGCTCGTCAGAGCTGTCTGTCATTCCGTAGCAAAGCGTGCTGCTCGCTTGGCCGTCGCTGGTCTGGCAGCAGTCACCAAGAAGGTCCACCGGGAGAACCGACCTGAGGTGACCATCGGGATCGACGGAACACTCTACAAGAAGCACCCTCTGTTCAAGAAAGAGATGGAGGAGATGATGAAACAGCTGGTTCCCGGTGTCAAGGTCAATTTCATGCTTTCGGAGGACGGCAGCGGAAAGGGCGCCGCTCTCATCGCTGCAGTAGCATGCAGGCTACACAACAACAAGGCTCATTAATGTAGTTAGGGTTAGCCAATCAAGATGCTCTGGTGACATTCATCTACGGCTTTATCATCAAGGATGAAAGAACATCCATATACTGTACTATCAACAACAGCATTCGTACTTCCAAGATGAAGGCCCCAAAGACTACTCTTGTAACATCATCCCACAGGTCACACTTTCGATAAAACTTATAAAACTTCAGGAAGCTTGTCCAAGGCAAGTGTTTTCCTCTTACTGGATGCTATCTGTGACCTGAAGGTGAACAGGTCAAAGACAGCATTTGTAGGCAATGGTGCTTTGGTCATGCTTTGGTTTGGTTTTATGTTAGAGTTTGACCAAGTGGGGCCTTGGTTGCAGTTGGGAATTCAGTCAGAGACCTCAGGATGAATGTTACCGAATCATGCATCTAGAATGTCAATACATGTATAGTGAAAGGTGGAAGGTGAAAAGTCAGCTTGTGCTTCCTCAAGGGGCCAAAGGTCAATGGCAAATGAAGTAATAAGGCTATTATGGCTTCCAACTAGTACTGGGGTTAAAGTTCTTCTGACATCTGACCGGATTCTGAATGCAGATTTCTTTTACGATTCTACCGGATCATTGATCACATCTATCGCCACAAGCCTGTTTCTTAAATCTAGTTACAAGCAGTGCAGTAACTGTGATCAATGACAACGATGCCTAATTGATTTGACTGCAAGGAAGGAAGCTCATACGATTGATCCGCTGGAACTGTTATTCTTAGTAGGGTTTTGAAACAGGGTTCCTTTTAGTAATTTCAATTCAAACCATTCAAACATTTCAAAAATAATCCCCTCCAAGAGCACAAGTTGATTTAGTTAAAAGTGGCTGAAACGTACTCCTTTATTATACATTTGGCCAAGCTAATTAAATATGTATTATATGATTGTGATATGTTGTATGTGATGCAGTTTTTAAGTTGCCGTATGAAAAGGGGGTTTGTAGTAAACTATGGAGAGAAGAGCACCAAGTCAGATTTTAAGTTTGTATTCTATTGCTACAATCTCTTATGTTGTATATTAAAACATTACCCACAGGCTAAAAGTTATTTTCCAGGCAGTGTATATGTGTGGGTTGGAGTAAGGATGTAAATGTTAGAGGCGATGTTTCATAAATAATATTTAAACAGGGTTTGGATATATGTAATATTAAAAGGTGGATATTAGTTATTTAAAGCTAAATACATATCAGGCTGTATGTGTACATCTATTTCTGTCGTCTGTACTATCCTTTTGTTTTTCAGTTTGTGGATTTGTCTGAAACCATTATGGAATTTGTACTTAGAAATCCCTTTCCAGCGGGAAAAATCAGTTCGCTCTTTATAAGAGCTTTCGAATCATGAGAAATGTGATTATATACATCTTTTTTTTTAATCCGACTGGATGCATTTCTATTTGCACAGTTGTTACGCTACGCTTTCAAAGCAAATGTGTAGTGAATGATAGACAAGTAGGTTAACATGAAATGTATCTAATGTATCTTATATCATCTTTGGAAGGTGGAATATGTTGCACCAGTGTTATTCAGCTCTGTCACTTGGTTCTAAATGACCGACGATTTTGGAATTAAAAAAAAGGAGTGTTCTCAGAAAGCAAATGAGCGATTTTCATGAAACTTCTGCGTATATTTGTATAGAAACAAGTGTTCAACGGCCAAGAGACTTGAGGTTGCTGTTGATATCAATATCTACTCTACTCTAACAACAAAAATATCACCAAAGGTTGGTTTTTTGTCTCACCTGCATAGCAGAGTGAGACTATAGGCGCCGCTTTTCCGACGGCGGCGGCGGCGTCAACACCAAATCTTAACCTGAGGTTAAGTTTTTGAAATGACAGCATAACTTAGAAAGTATATGGACCTAGTTCATGAAACTTGGCCATAAGGTTAATCAAGTATTACTGAACATCCTGCCTGAGTTTCATGTCACATGACCAAGGTCAAAGGTCATTTAGGGTCAATGAACTTAGACCATGTTGGGGGAATCAACATCAAAATCTTAACCTAAGGTTAAGTTTTTGAAATGTCATCATAACTTAGAAAATATATGGACCTAGTTCATGAAACTTATACATAAGGTTAATCAAGTATCACTGAACATCCTGCATGAGTTTCACATCACATGACCAAGGTCAAAGGTCATTTAGGGTCAATGAACTTTGGCCGAATTGGGGGTATCTGTTGAATTACCATCATAACTTTGAAAGTTTATGGATCTGATTCATGAGACTTGGACATAATAGTAATCAAGTATTACTGAACATCCTGTGCAAGTTTCAGGTCATATGATCAAGGTCAAAGGTCATTTAGGGTCAATGAACTTTGGCCAAATTGGGGTATTTGTTGAATTACAGCCATAAATTTGAAAGTGTGTTGGTCTAGTTCATAAAACTTGGACATAATAGTAATCAAGTATCACTGGACATCCTGTGCGAGTTTCAGGTCACATGATCAAGGTCAAAGGTCATGTAAGGTCAAAGAACTTTGGCCACGTTGGGGGTATTTGTTGAATTGCCATCATATCTCTATAAGTGTATTGGTCTAGTTCATAAAACGTGGAAATAAGAGTAACCAAGTATCACTGAACATCTTGTGCGAGTTATAGTAGTTTTCAAAATCAGCACTGCTGCTATATTGAATCGCGTGATGCAGGTGAGACGGCCAGAGGCATTCCACTTGTTTAATTTTATGTAGCTGATCTGTCATTCTTAGTATGGAAAATAGCACAACATTCTTTGTAAAAAAAACTTTCATCTACTTTTAACAATATTTGTTTGTGTGTATCTCCTGTTCAAATGTTAGAAATGAGAGCATTCATTTTGAAGCACAAATTATGATAACTTATATCAATTATGTATTCTAGTGACCATGCCTCATTTGGAAGTTGTGTTGTTTTCCACTTTCATAGAAAGATTTAGATCTCAGGTATTTTGAGGGCCTTTGCTCTATCTTTCTTATAGCAATAAACCTCTCTCTAACTCTTTCTTCGTGTATTATTGTATCTAGATGAAGAGCCCTCTCACTAAATAATATGGTATACTGAGCAACAGCGACATGTAACTCGTAGAATTCATTTTGCAAATGCAATTTCATTTACATGTGTTTTGTCCTTGTTGTGTTTCATTAATGTTAACTTCTAAGTTAAATAACTTATGGCCGCTATTTATTTTCCGTGTGTTCCATTTTATCTTATTTGTGAGGAAATGATTACTTGAACAGATACTGCGATATTGATAAAGTACACTTTTTATCAGAATTTATCTAGTTGGCAACATAGAATCTCAATGTTGAATGCAATACAAGTATGTTATTTAGATGTAACCATACAGAGTATCTGTATTCATAGTTAGTCAAAGAGAGAATTTATTTTTATATCGATTAAAAACAATAAACGGTGGGATTTGATTATATTGTTTGTACCTCATTGTCTTCATGCATTTGAAATTATTTGGAAATAACAAATTATATTGAATTACATTGATAATATAGTTCTTACTCTCACATATAGGTCATGTGTTTGTGAAAAGATGAAATTTGAAAGTACAGCTATGTATTTTTTTTTATGTTCACGTCCAAGATGTGATGTTTGTGTGAGGTCTAAGAGATATTCGTGTAAACAAAATTTATTTAGTATAAATGTTAACAAGATCTTTGTATGTTAACAATGAGTTTATCCTTTAATGTATATGTTAGCAGAATGTACTTTCACTACTTTGCATTTTGTAAGTAGTATTAATGCCCCAAAATAATGAATTTAAGAGAGCAGTCACAAGTCTACCACATGTAGTGAATTTCAGCTGTACTGAGTCATATCAACAGCTTAAAACATGTCAGCATTGTTGGCCCATATTTACAAAAGAAACTAAACCATTTGTTTAATGAGAAAAAAAAGGACCCAACTCCCCTTTATTGACTTACTGCCCTTTTGACATTCTGCTACTAGTAATCATGTAATATTCCCAATTCATGTCATAGTCGTAATATACTGTGTGCTTGTCCCTCATGTGTAAAACGAAGAATAATATCTTCTGTTATGTAACCGTAAATCTTGAAAAACAATGCAAATTTTAATTTTGGAAGTACATTCTTGATTATTTCATTGCTGATTTTATTTTATTTTATCACTGCTGAGAAACTGTGTCCTCATCTGTATATATACCATAAGATGGAGAAGAAAAAAAAAACTGTCCATGTCTTCATGTACACAGTCATTTTAAGAGAGAAATAGTGGAACTATATTTCTATAGAACCGTGGTGTAGGGTATTTTCTTCATTGGTTGTAATTTGAGACTTTCTAAATAAAACTTGTAACCTCTATGAATAACATGAAATGCTGTCTCGTTTTATTTGAATGCTTAGATTGAGGGTAAAATTGCCATTTGGTCCACACCCACTTGGTCTACATGGTCTAATCCTAGTTCATCTACACCCAGTAAGTTCTACTGGTAAACAGCCGATTGTTCTATTGCCAACTCATTCACTCATCACATGGTCTACCTTCACTTTAGTCTAATGCCATTCCATCCATAACCATTTGATCCAATAATCACTTCGTCTAATCATCAGTTCGTCTATGACCATTTCGTCTCAAAACCAGTTGGTCCAAAACCCATTTTGTTTTCATTCATTTCGCCAAATTAACACTATGTCCAATTAGACCAAATGGTATATGGACTCAAAGTAAATGGCTATCGGACCAACTGGTTATTAGACAAAATGGTGAGGGGGACGAAAGTGCAATTAGAGTATTAGACCATGTTTATAGTGGACGAAGTGATGGTAGACCAAATGATAGATGAGTTGGTAATTGGACGAATTGGCATTAGACCAATCGGAAATAAACCCTTCTACTAACCATTTTTATTTTCTAATTGCCATTTATACTGTTTACCATTTTGTCTAATTTCCAGTTGGGCTACACCCATTGGGGCTAACATTATAACACCACTGAGTCTATATGTTAAAAGAAACTGTTTATCAACCAACTTTTGTTTAATAAAATGCAAAAAGTAAGTAGACAAGTGGAATTCAGACTATTTTGGTGCTTAGACCAAGTGACAACCCAAGTGAGTAAGGACCAAATTGGTAGTTGACCAAGTAGCCTAAGCGATGCCGGGTAAAAATGGCAGAGGTAATAATGGCAGAGGTAAAAATGGCAGAGGTAAAAATGGTAGAGGTAAAAATGGCAGAGGTAAAAATGGCAGAGGTAAAAATGGCAGAGGTAATAATGGCAGAGGTAAAAATGGCAGAGGTAAAAATGGCAGAGGTAAAAATGGCAGAGGTAATAATGGCAGAGGTAAATATGGCAGAGGTAAAAATGGCAGAGTTAAAGATCATGATATGCTACATCAACAAGGAAAAAAACAGAACCTTTTCGGTTAATATCAGTCATAGTTATTGAACTTGAATGGACTCCTCTCGACGAAAGGAGTATTATGAACTGATTAGATATTATAAGGATTTTTCTGTCATCATTTTAGGTCTATACTTTATCGTTGATATGATCAAACTCAAACTATTTCATGCCAAAATAATTTCAATTAGTGATTGATGAAAGCATGTATCTTGGCCAGTTCGTATAGTAGAACAGCACTTCATCCCATACATAACCAACAAATTTTAATGTAAAGACCAATGTGCGCTACCATTAACACACTGAAATAGACAAGTTCGGGATTTCTTTGAACCACTGGCATAACTTGGATAACAGAAAAATAACAAAACGTTCTGCAATAAAAGCAATTTTTCATATTTCAACATCATAATGGATCCGAATAGATATTGATATGATACATATACAGTTTAATGTAAATTATATAATAATAGCAACTAGTGTTCAGTTTTTCAGAGCAATACCTCATTGCACCTAGTCCAAGTGGATGTCAGGTTCCTAACCTAGTTTCTATGGTAACGGTTACCGCATTAATTTTGAAATGTGTAGCGAATCAGGGATTTGAATTTTTAGGTGTTTCTTAGGTACCATTCTATCGACCTGTTTTGAAGGGGAAATTCACCCTGACAAATGGTTTACTGTAAAATTAGCAGAAAAATACATTGGTGAAAGTTTGCGGCAAGCCCATCAAAGATTAAGATAGTTATTAGAAGTTTGAGTTTTTATGATCTGTGACGTCATATACTAGCAGCTGCCCCGTATTTAATGCACCAAAATGTATACTTTTCAATATTTTAATCAGTGGTTCATGATTGCTAAAAAAAATCTTTCAGGTGCGGATGTGAAATGATTTGTATGTTACAATAAAAGCCATTTTCATTTTTTTTTTTAAATTGACATTTCATTGATATTTTTTATTACACCATACGCGGGAAAAACTGCTCGCAAATGACGTCACCGTTAAAATGTAAAATTCTAACAGCTTTTTAAATCTTTGATGGATTCTCTAAAACCCCTCCCAGTATCATTTTAATTATTTTCTGCTATTTCTAGAATAATCTTTATGTCAGTGTGAATTTCCCCTGTAATGAATGAAGTATAATACTTGGGATCCAAAGTGTGCTTCAAATTTGAATATCTAAGAGCGATTTGACATGAGAAGACCGTGCATGTAAGTCCAGGAAAATATAAGAAATACCAACTCAAGTGTTATCAATTTGGTGCAGAAGATCTACAGCATCATTTGAAAATGTTACCCTTTCCATTAGTCAAACATTATAATTCCAATTTGTTCTCAGAACCTTTCATATTTAATTTATTGTACATGGAGGGGCTTTTGGTTTTTTGGCATGGGGGTTTAAAACTGACCATTTATACCTCTATCATTTTTACCTTTGCCATTTTTACCTCTGCCATTTTTACCTTTGCCATTTTTACCTCTGCCATTTTTACCTTTGCCATTTTTACCTTTGCCATTTTTACCTCTGCCATTTTTACCTTTGCCATTTTTACCTCTGCCATTTTTACCTCTGCCATTTTTACCTTTGCCATTTTTACCTCTGCCATTTTTACCTCTGCCATTTTTACCTCTGCCATTTTTACCTTTGCCATTTTTACCTTTGCCATTTTTTACACCGAGCCGGTTAAGCAGTGTGGGTTTAGCCATGGTGGTGTTTAGATGAGCAGAGAATTAGACCATCTGAATATAAACCAATATGAAATAATGGGTGTCGATGAGGTGGGATGTGTGTGCGAGAGGTATTGTATGACATGTAAAGAGGTGTTTTAGCCGAGTGAGTGTAGTACTCTCTTTATAAGTGCGAGTAAGTTGCCCAATTCCCACTCTGGCACTTTTGCCCTTCTAAAAGCAAACTTGTTAAAATTACTTCATTAGTAGTAAGCTAGATGCACCTGATATATGTCAAGCCATTTGCTATTTGAATGAATGAATGAATGAATGAATGCATGAATGAATGAATGCATGAATGAATGAATGCATGAATTGGTGAATCATAAAAAAACATACTATTACAGGTAATGAGCAAAAAGTAAATAATCAAAGAATAATAAATGTAACATGAAACGTATAACTACATTATTGCATTTCGAGTCAGAAATGACCAGCCCTAATCAGATCTTACTAGAATGATTCAAATGTGATTAAAAATAACATTTGCATACAAATGACCCCTTTCTTGGCCCTTTTCATCTCGTCAGTTTTTAACAGTGGTTAACAGCGCTTTGTATCCTCTGGAAAAGGCGCTATAAATCAAATCATTATTATTATTATTCATTTAAATACAAGACAGTTGAGATTTTCTTTAAGTATATATCGCTCCAATCATAAGTTACATGTATACAACTGAAAAAGAACTTCATAACCATGCCCTGGAGGGTACCGTTATCATTCATTTTATTGAATTTTTCAAAGTTATATTCACTACCCCAGTGTAATTCCGTCATAATTGCGAAACATTTTAAAGTTATGCCTGATTTCTCAAAACAGTAATATGCACATCCTGGACAGTATGCAAATGAGTGGACTGATGACATCATCCACTCACTAATATTTTTTTTTATTCCATGATATGAAATATCTTAATTTTCTCATCACGTGAAACAAAGATTTATTCCTCCCTGAACATGTATAATTACCGGGGGGGGGGGGGTTACAAGTTGGTCATAAAAAAATAAAAAAAAATATCGTGTAATTTAAATTATAACGAACAAAATAAATAGTGAGGGGCGTCATTGGCTTTCTCATTTGCATAAATCACGGAGTTGTGCATATAAACCGTTTTGGGGAAAATGAGCTCAACTTTAAAATGTCATAACTTTCTTATTTTACATCCGAATTTGACAAAATTCCATCGTGTTACTTGTTTGATTCTTCTGTATTGATTCAAATCAACATTTTTTTTCTGGGGTGGAATCATGACCATTAAATCAATCCATAACCATCGAAAGGCCTTGGCCTTGATGCCCCAATGCATTTCCCTCGTAGATCTTCCGAGGTCGATGGTCAATACTGATAATAATTGTCTCTTTGGTACTCTAGAAATATATATAACAAAACTATATCAGGGATGTAAAAAAAGGAGTTCAAATTTATAGCTGATTTGCCGGGCCATTGTTTAGGGTTTTTTTCATTTTCAGCTTTTGGTGGACTGAGCAAGTGCGTACAAATTTAAGTAAAGGAACTTGTGCAATATCAGTTATATATTTTTATTTGTAGCCACTCACACCCCTGTAAATGAATAGCTGGCGTTACAAGGGGCAACACATTTATTATACTTTAAGTGATTACAAAAAACAAAGAGAAGGGAAGAAATAACAAGAAACATAAAAATAAGAAAAGAAAAGGAGATATTTGTGCTGTTTTCCTCGATTTTCTTTATAGAAATCAAATGAAAATGATTGAATGGGTCATTTCGTTTTACATAGAGTCAGCATTTTTGTATTGATACAGTTTCTTCCTGAAGAGACGTTATTAAGCCAGAGCCTCTTTCATTTTTTTTTTTGGGGGGGGGGTCGCGGAATAAAAGTGGGATACAAAAACGTACATTGCTGTGTTCTATGACTATCA
Source organism: Lytechinus pictus (assembly GCF_037042905.1). Taxonomy (NCBI): domain Eukaryota; kingdom Metazoa; phylum Echinodermata; class Echinoidea; order Temnopleuroida; family Toxopneustidae; genus Lytechinus; species Lytechinus pictus. Next base: position 30,235,181 of record NC_087256.1, on the reverse strand, counting down.
TTATTTAGACCAAGAAATTCCCATGCTATTTATAATGAAACAGAAATCTCATTATCCAGACTATTTTCAGCTCCATTGAGAACTGTGATTGAGAATAGGAATAGCGCCCTCATAGCACCAGTCACTGAAAAACCTCTTATAATTCCCACGGAATTCCCTCTCCTTGTTTCTTTGATACTCCTCTTATCGCTTTTCTTCCTTTTCCCATCTCCTTCCATTTATCTTTTTTAACCCCCAACAGGCGGGGGGCGCTTTGCCCCCTGGATCTGCCTATGCGTTAAAACAATCAGAAATTTTGAACCAATCTATATGTTGGTTCAAATACGAACCGACCAAGTGTTGTTTAAAAAATAATTACACACAAAATGAATCGGGAAATTTTGGGGGAAGGGGAGGGGGGGGGGGGTTCAGCAACAATGTTAGTAAATTCACATTTTGACCAACTTTTGGATTGGTTAAAAAAATATATTAGACTATATAACGGACAGATTTGGCAAGTGACGGTTTCATAAAAGTTGCGGGTTATCCGACAATTATACCATCGGTGTCAGGTGTCAGGCATAACAACTTGTTAAAAGACATAATGTTGATGAAACGACTTTAACATTCCCCAGAGATTAGGTCATTGATTCAAGGAAAGTGACTGAAGACTGTTTTCTTTTTTATTAAAGGGATGGTCCAGGCTGGAAATATTTATATCTCATTGAATAAAGTAAAATCCACAGAGCAAAATGCTGAAAATTTGATCAAAATCGGATAACAAGTATAAGTTATTGAATTTTAAAGATTTGCATTATTCCGGTGAAACAGTTCTAGGTATGTCTTTATGAATATTCATTAGGTGGGCTGATGATGTCATATCCCCTCTTGTTCCTTTGTATTTTATTATATGAAATTAGGTTTATTCAAAAAAATTTATACCAAGAAGTAAAACAATTAAATTGATACCTGATTATGCATTAGTTATTTACTGCCGCAACTTATTTCATCATAATTATAATGGAGACACATCATTTACACAGTATGAAAAAATGAAACATTTATGATTTCATGTAATAACATAAGAAAAAGGAAAATGGGGATGTGATATCATCAGCCCACCTAATGAATATTCATGACGATGTGCATATAACTATTTTCACAAAATATTGATAAACTTTGAAATTCAATAACTTCGTTATTTGTTATCCGATTTTGATAAAATTTTCAGCATTTTGCTCTGAATTTTACATTATTTATTTAAATATAAATATTTTCAGCCCGGACCATCCCTTTAATATTTGATATTTCTATTTTGTTTCACCTTGCAATGAATAGATTGCCCCCCTAAACATCAATTTTTCAAGAAATGAGCTCGGCCCAAAGCTGCATATAATTACGAAAGACCAACACGGCAAAATTCAAATTCAAATTCAATTCGGTTTTATTAAACAATACTCATCAAAAAGTCCGAAGACTAACAATGTGAGTTTACATTTTTTAAATACATAACAAAGAAATAAATAAATGCATAACATGCAGTGACCATTAAAGAAGAAAAAAGGTATAAAGTTGTCTGCCCTACAAAGCAATCCATGCAATAAACAAGGCATAAGCGATATTGTGTCCAGGGGCGTAACAGGAGTCGATGGCCCAAGAGCCATTAATTTCCCGGTCATATATCATGGTATGAACAGGATTTTTTTTATGATTGTGCCCCAAGCATTAGAGCGAAGCTCAATGCATAAGAAGTACAAAAAAGAGGGGGCACAGCATGGCGCGCGCAGCAAAAAGTTGCTTAATATAAGTCCCGAGCGAAAAAAAAAATCACCTTTTCTTGAGAATCTAACTTTGAAATCGATTTTGACATGGAATTCAGAAAATAACATCATAGCTTACATTTTCCTTTCCTTTCCTTTTTTTTTTATCTTTTTTTTTTGTATTCAGTTGTAGAACTTTTGGGGGCCAGTGTTTTGCGGATCGGGTCCGGGGCAATGGCGGCACCAGGATTTTTAACCTCGGAGGAGGCAAAAGAACAATTTTTTTTTTGGGGGGGGCAACATACAAATATTTTGCATATTTCTTAAAATAGAGCACGAAGTGCGAGCTATTTTTTAAATGTAGACCCTACTGACTTGTAAATGGATCTGTTAAGGACAAGCTGTTTACATTGGGTCATGAAGATGATATTTCACCAAAGAAATAATGCGAGTGCGAAGCGCTATCTTAAAATTATTGATATTCTGAGATGATAACTGGACGTTCTAAGCACATTTTGTAATCATGAACTGGATCGGTATCTAATTAAACAATATTGATGCGAGCACGTAGCGCGAGCTGAATATTCAATGGAAATTATGAATACGCAGGATGTGTATCTCGCTAAAACGAATAATGAAAACTTTCATCGCGAGAAGCATATTGACTTTAACAATGGATTTTTAAGCCCCATGTGATCAGATAATTTACTTATTTCAGTTAACAGTTACTGCGAGCGCGTAGCGCGAGCGACATTTTGAATTTTATTCATGTATAATGACCTAAAATATTGATGTCAGTGACAAAAATTGTTGGGAGCTAACAGTAAATGGATGAGAAAATTTTCAAAAGTTAAAGAACGAAAAAGCTGTTTTGGAGCACTTTGCAGCTTTAGTAGGATGCTTATGACAACATTTACTATACATTTTTTTTTCTCAAAATTTCGGGTGTGGGGCCAACTCACTTGGGGCAAATCCCCCCCCCCCCGTGCCTCCTCCCTTGGCGCCGCCACTGGTGTTGGGCTGCCCCCACAACCTTGTGATATTTTTAAACATTTCAGATGGCCACTGTTTTTAAAATGATTTTGAAATTAAATTCTACTTATGTGATAGTAGCTTTGGAAATTTAGTCAAAGTAAACATTAAGAGGCTTTTAAGGGGGCCAGCGTGAAGTTTTACTTTGGTTAGGACATAATATAGGGGAATAGCCCTTGGCTAAGCTAGGATTTTTTTTCCTGATTGCGACCATTATTGCATAAAATTTAGCAAGCTCTTAAGGACGTTCCACAGTTAAAGTGAAATCCATGTCATTTTCACCAAACTTTGCACATAGATACTTTAGAACCTTAATATTCGAAATATGCAAAAATTAACATAGGTCCATGTGCTTGATTTTTTGCTATAGAGCTTCAAAGTTCACCCAAATTGATGTTCTTAAGAATTGCGCATTCAAAAGAATTTGGCGTTTTTAGACCGCCTAAGATTACTACAATGAGTTTGAACCTCTATTACTCAGTCAAAATACATGAAAAAGTCATAAAATTTCGCAAGAGAGTTAATAATTGTATCGTTAGAATGGAGAATCTATTTATAGTGCTATTTGTTTCCAATTTTAAGTTTAACAGCACAGTCAGTTCTTAAAAATGGCGTAAAAGATAACAAAATCCCAATCTTAAAAATGTAAAATTTCAGTAACAAACTACAAACGTACGATAAATGCTGCACTTTATTCAAAATCCATGTCATTTTCACCAAAATTTGCAGAGTTGTAGAAGAAGGTATACCTAAGAAGTACAAACATTAAAAAATAGGGGTTCATGTGCTTGTTTTTAAACTATCAGCATTTTTATCAGAGCAAATGTGCTTTTTAAAACACCCAAAATGCGCCGAATGCTTTGTATCTATGTGAAGAAAAAATCAAAACCACTCTACCATTTATCCAAACTCGGGGTAATATTCGTGATTCTTGGCAGCACTGCAGAGTAAAGTATTTTGAAATTGTAGATAATTTTTTTTTTAATGGTCCGTGGAATAATTCAATTTTTTTGTTTCATGAAATAACGCATCGGATCTGCAGTTAAAGTTCAGAAGATGAGAAAAATCAGCTCATACCCGCAGCTAATTAATCACATGTTCGTCCATTGTGACGTCAGCGCGCAGAGTGTAAACTATGCGCAGATCATAATGCGCACAAACATAACTGTGGAACGTCCTTAAACGCCATCCACCTTTCTTCCCGTTCTTTATATTTTTCATTCCTCGGCAGCCCGGTCGTGTTATTACGTTTTCTTTTTTTTTTCTTGTCCCTTTTCTTCATTCTGATTTTCCAATTTAGCTTTTGAGTCTACCTTCATTTCCCGTTTCTGTTTGCCCCTTTCTCCCATTTTCCCGCCATACTCGCCCATGCCATTGAGTCATATCTTTTGATTTTATATCCCTCTCTTGTTAATCATGCTTATGTATATTAGTATTTCAGGATATTTTGTACATTCTCACATGTTCTTCTTTCCTTCCTTTTCCCGCTTTCCTTCCATTTTTTCCTATTTATGTTCTTTGTTTCCATTTCTTTTCATTTTTCCCTTTCCCTTTTTCCCCTTTCCTCTTTTTCTATCTTTCTTTCCCTTTCCCTTTCTATCTTTCTCCCTTTTTCTATTTTTCCGGGTTTTTTTATTTTCCGCCAGGGGGGCTGCTTGCCCCCCCCCCCCTCCCGCCTGTTAAGCCACTGATTGTGTCTCGCCCACTTGTGAAAATAACCAGAAATATCGCGATTTGCGAGGGCACGCACTGACAGAATGGTATTTATCAAAAGTTCATTGTGAAATAACTGGGATAGAATGACATTCGTCTTTACCATGTTACCATGTGACCTCAGACTGCAGCATGCAGCAGGGGCGGATCCAGGATTTTTCGAGGGGGGCACATTTTCCCTAGGAAAAATTTGACAAGCAAAACAAAAAAAGTGTTTCAACCAAAAATTGGGGGGATTTCGTCCACGAAAGGGGGCACACTTCTGTTTTAACAGCATTTTTACATTACAATTAATTATGCCTCTAAAAAATGGGCACGGGCTGGCTGTGCCCCCCTCCCCCCCCGATCCGCCAGTGACACGCAGGTGTCCTAAGTACCTCTATACAACCCAAGTTTGGGTGAAAAAAATGACTTACTATTGCAGAGTTAAGTGTCATAAGCAGTGGCGTAGCTACGGGGGGCCTGGGGGCACGTGCCCCCCCTGAGATTTGGTGTGCCCCCCCCCCCCCCCAGGTGCTCCCCTGAAAAAAATTGGCAGAGCAAAAAAAAGGGAGAAAAAAGAAAAGAAAAAAGGAAAAGAAGAAAGACAGAAGAAAAAAAGAAGAGGAAAATAAGAGGAGGAAGACGAGTGAATGAAATAATGTGAAGGGAAGACTTGCAAAAAAAACAAATCTTTCATGTTACTATATAAAACTTTTTCTTGCGCTTCGCGCCAGAATTGCCTGTTCGATGAGATTCATATCTTGCTCAATAGGCTGATATGGAACAATTTTTGAAGTCAATATACAAAATATATTTTAGCTCGGACATCGAGCTTTCATCAAATTTTTTTCATTAACAAATTTACGTGCTCTAGCTGTAAAATGTCCCTTTTATAGTCTACATATCAGCATTTTTAAGCTCACGCTGCGTGGTCAAATTGTTTGATTTGCAAAGTTCCTATTGTCTACGTGTATTCCATAATGTTCCATTAAACAAATGTATTCAGACTGCCCAGATTCTAGGTCTAAATCTAAAACATGCGCGATAGCCTGCATGTTCTTTATATTAAATGTACTTAAATTATCCAGTTTCACATCAGAATATCAATAATTGTCTGCTCACGCTTCACGATCGCATTATTAATGATACCCAATTAACTATATCCTATTTATGATTTACAAAATATGAATAGAGTGTCCCGCTTTTAGGTCTAAAATCTCAATTTTCTTCCTCTCGCGCTCCGCGCTCGCATCAATTGTTTAGTTACATACCTATCCCATTTATCAATACAAAATGTGCTTAGAATGACAATTTTTTAGGTCGGAATGTCAAAAAAAATACTCGCGCTTCGCGCTCGCATTATTGAAATATATACTGTATTCGTGGGTAACTGTAAGCAGTCCTTAACATGTCCCTTTTCGATAATGCTAGAACAGTTAATAAAAGTTTCTGCTCGCGCTTGGCGTTCGCAGTAACCATCTAGTTACATACGAATCTTGTTCAGGATCACACATAACATTGCCCTGAATATTAAATTTTTAGGACAAAATACATGAAAGTAACCAAACAAAAAATCGCTCGCGCTTCGCGCTCGCACTTTTTATGAGGCTTATGAGATTATTTCATGTTTATGTTGTTTTATAAGAATAAAACTTAGAAGTGACTGATCGGGGTAAATATAGGTGAAGATAATTTCGGGCCCCGTCCCCTATTGGCGAAAGTCGGATCCGCCCTTGTGACACATACACACACAACGGAAAAAATGGTGCCCCCCCCCCTGAAAAAGCAAGGACCCTCCAGTGCCCCCCAGGAAAAAAATCCTAGCTACGCCACTGGTCATAAGAGTCTTGCACACGTGTCAGTTTCTCTATAATTTAGAATTATGCTGAAATAAGTGGTACTATACAGAATAAAAATTTGTTTAATTGATGACTTTTCTAGAACTTGAGTTATTGAAATTGTAATTGACAAAATGAAAGTATTCGGTTATTGTAATTGAAAAAAAAAGGACTTTAATCGAAAAATAATTGTAATAGAACATTTCTTCAATTACGTAATTGACGGACGACATTATTTTGGATCCCTTTACTTTTTAGTCTCGCCTTCACCTTTGGTGGGCGAGACAAAAATGCAATCCTACTGAAATTCAAAAAAAAAATCCCTCGCCCCCACGGTCCAGATTTCTCAATAGAAATTGGTGCCGGGGTTTCAGGGTAACAAAGGACAATGATAATGTGTTTTTCGTGAAATCTACAATAATACACGGAAATCGGCGTCTGTTTGCGTGCACCCACAAGGCACAAACATAATCAATGAGTGGTTAGACCATTATGCATGGGTATATAATAGAACTACTTGTTTGAGGAGGAGACCATTGTGGGAACGATTGTTTCGTAAAAGCGTCCCCATTCCATGACGCAAAAGGTAATTTCCCAAAATAATGACTATACGACTGCCTTGCAAAATCTTGTGTATATAAGTCCCGGATCGGGGGTAATAACCATCCCGACCCCCGACCCCATTATTTTTGGTATAAGGTGCATAAGGTGCATGTGCTTGTATATGTAATATTAAGCTATATCCAAAAACTACATGGAAATGAATTGTATTATAGGCCTATACATTTACATTAAATGTTATATTTACGTCATACTGTTATCGCTTAAAAATTTTATATCTTAATCTCTTACAGAGAAAGAACTATGATACAAAGATAGAAATTTTCTTACCGTGTTAAATACTTCCAACGAATAATTTAAATTGTACATGTTATATCTACTGCCCTTGCCCTCTTGCCTGCCCGCAACGTCCCTATATGCTCCTGGTTGGTCTTTTTCAGGGTGTTTTTATATATTTTTACCTCGTGTTTGAGTGGGTGTTTGCCATTTTTATGCTTAGTTTCTTTTTTTGTGGTGCAGTAATTGGGTGGACGAATCTCGATGGGCCAATTGCTTCCTGCCCGGTATATCTCACACGTCCGCCATGCTCTGTATATCACTTTATAACCATGATATCACTAAATCCGAAAATGGGGAATGAGCCTCTATCAAGAGAGCTAAGAAATGAAAATGGGAGCACCCGCACGCATTCTTACTTTTAAAAAAAATCTAACTTATTGCATAATATTTTAACAGTGCAACAAAATAATGTATAAAAAAATTTGTGTTCTATAGCGTTCTGTTCATTCATGCGATTTTACTCTGCATATCGAAATAAAGGACTATGTCCTTATTAAGGCTATTTTACGAGCAAAAAATCAAAACTGCAGATCCAAAACATTCTGCTAAAAAAAAGAGGATTCTGCTATTAAAAAAAAAAGGAAAGATCATTTTCAAATATACCGCTGCTCCGCCCGAGCTAATTTGTACAGCATGTATGAGACATTGATACTGACAGACTTTCATTTTTTTATGAAAAAACAGAAACGAAAATATATCGATTATTTTTCCTTCCTTCTTTCTTTTTTTGGAGGGGGGGGGGGGCTTTCAACCGTTTGCATTGTTTGACGATGTAAGACAAAAAAACCTATATTTGGAAGGTCAATAGTTGATATGATTAAAAAGAGAAAGCAATCATAACTAAATTTCATCGGTGAAAATAAGACAATTTTGCAGGCATTTATATTAGCTCTAAAAATTCATTTTTGTACATGTAGAATGAAATAAAAGAGTTGATTGCGTAAAGGTACACTCACTCACTTTTTTATGATGAAATATTTCGAAATATTTCGATAAATATATATTTTTTAGATCTGAGGATAAAGAAATCTTGATTGAATCGTAAGGTCAAATAGTGATGAGTCAAACAATTCATTGGGGAAAAATATTTATATTTCGCATTTCAGTGAAATAGAAGTGTTCGATGTCATCCGGAACCGTAACACAAAGGTTAGCGATTAATCGCTAATTTGAAAGAACAATTCTGATTGGTTCCTAGTCAGTCTATTGAGCAAAATGCGCATGCAACGATGATCTTGATAGGCCAATTTATTGATCGATGGATCGCTAACCTTTGTGTTACGGGACCCAGTAATTCAATCATGAAGGGGGCGAGAAGACATGAATGTGATGTCACATGACTGAGATTTTTTTTTGTTTTAAGTATGTTTTTATTGTATTCTCTCAAATCAAAATACACATTCACATTCCATTAACAAGTTTTTACAAATTATTTGAAACACGATTATAAAGTATAGGCCTACAATAAATCCATATCTCATATAATTATACAAATTACACACTAATCTTCAAAGATACTGGAAATTGATATACTGATGCGTTTCAACAATTACAAAATGAAATATTAACAAGATGTAATAAATGACAAGAAGAAATTTAATACAAGCGCCCCCAACACGATAAACAACCTTTCTATGTGTTTTGATATTTCTTATGATGTAGAATTTGTGTAAATTGAGCTTTTTTTATTTGATGTTGATTGTATTCTTATGTAAATGATTGTAAAGTGTAATGCAATTTGGCTTTTCAGCCGCTATATAGATACCCTTGTTGAAATAAACCGTTTTAAATAAATAAATAAATAAAGCAATGATAAAAAAAGTGAGATCAAGCTTAAAATCGATTTTATTATCTGCTTTCTTTCTTTTCACTACTTTAAACCTTTATATGGGCACTTTCCCCTGCATACCATCGATTATACTATACTGTTTCAGGGGCGCGATAGCTCAGTCGGTAGAGCGGGGGATTCGTATTCCGGTGACCCGGGTTCGATTCCCACTTGGTGCGCTAGTGCCCTTTGGTAAGGCATTAATCCTCAGTACCAGGTCCTTCCGCGAGGACCTTAAGCCGTCGGTCCTCTGGTTGCTTACTAACAAGCATTCATGCTTTCTTAGCAATCAGGTAAAACAATCACCACCAAATCACCACCAATCGTGAAAGTGTGGGGGGGCTGAGCCAATCACAATCAGATGGTAAGTTTTACGTTTTTGTAATTTTTTTTTTAAGTATGGACTCAAGCCGCTTCAGCCCCCCTATGCTGTTCCGCAGCCCCCGTGTTTGAATTAAGCTGAACTTTAAAAAATCTTATTTCTCATTTGATTTCAAGTTATTCTTTATTCATTCGCGTCATTTTGTTGTGGAAGTGGATTTGGACTTTAAACAGAATAGAAATTTTTACTGGGTAGTAGAAACGAGAAAACCATATTTCTTATTCCTTTTCCTTTTAAGATGGATGAACTAATGATGAGAAATTGGAAACGAAAGTGAATTTTCAAGGACAACGCTGAGTATATTGGCCAAACGACTGATGTTACCATAGATTAAAAATAGATAATTTGGTTGCCAAGAGGCTTTAAATAAGCTTGATGTCACATGATCATTATCATATTAAATAATTATGATTAAGTCAAGAGAGAGTGGAAAAGGAAGGAAACCCGTCCACTCATAAAACCAACTTGGAACATTATTTATACATGACTGAAACATCGGAAACCGGTGCATGGAGCAATCATCAATGTTATTTTTGTATTCATGGGAAAGGAAGGCAAGAGAGTGGTGAGGGGAGGGGGCTGAGGGTCACAGTTACAGAGATGGGGTAGCTGAAGGCATAACTTTCGTAAAAATATATTTTACATTATATAGGCCCACACAACTTGAAGTGGAGGGAGTGTGTGAGGGGCTTCATAAAACAATCCGTGTTTTCAAAGATATTCTTGAAACATAGTCTTCAGTTGTTTTTATTCTAATCACCCCCCCCCCCCCGCTTTCTTTTCTTTTATATAGGCCTATACATGAATAATTATGTAGGTCCTTTTTCATTTGTATGTTGTGTAATTTTCGTTTTGGTGGGGGATGGAGATTTAGCAGAATATTGCGCAATGACATGTTTGTCAAGTTAATCTAATCTCCTCCATTCTTATTAACATGTGACCCCCGCTAATATAACGCGGTCTTTGGAAAACCCCATTCAAATCGTAGGGACTTCCCAATGGGTTGAAATCCCCGACTCTCGCTCGAAACACTCTAAAAATAGAAACTACGGCATAGTGCGTTGGCGTCGGCACGCGCACCACGCTCTGTCGATCGCAGCGTGGGGACGAACGGAGTCAACATGAATCATAGATTGTGTAGTCTTATCATACAGACCCCATAAGGTCTTCATGATAAACCGTTCTCATCGGGAACAGAAGAGTTTTTTTTCTGTTCTGACCACATGAAGAATAGAAGTTGAAGTCTTCTTATGTCACAAAAGCATTCATAATTCTTACTTGATTGTATAATTGCTGTTGTTTTGTGATCTGCTTTTTTAACAGAATATATTTATTTTGTCATCATTTTAAAGTGATATCTTAATCCCAAATCCAAACAAGTTTCTTGCACCCCCCCCCCCTATTTCCAACACACATAAAACACACAAATTAATACAAGACACACAACCATCCAATAATATTTTGTGTTTTTTACATTTTTATTAAATCCTGTGTTTTTCATATTTAAAAAAAAAAAGTATAATCCATTTGCCACTGATAAACAAAATCTCCATAGGAGAAAAAGAACTTTAAGTGCCTTGCACTTTTTCAACAATTCCTACCACAACAAAAGTACAAATGTACTATACGAATTCAGGTCCACACAGTGAACTGGGTTTTTTTATCAAACCAATTTGGTCGAACTTTAATATAATAATCCAGGCCCACTGATACTTAGAGAAGTTTGCCTGTATTGAAGCACCACATAGTAAGAAAGATTAATCGGTAAAAAATGTTCAACCAGTAAACATGAAAACAAAGTAACATTCATACGCAAAATATGTACCAAATACTGTGTATTTCAACTTTCAAGTTTCAACTACATAAAAAGTGTTTGAAAACAACATGAAGTTACATTTACAAGTACATGTTCTTGTATCATATTCCGAAAATACATAAAGAAATAAACAATGACAGTCCAGGTATCACAGTCTGAATTCTCTTGAATAGATGTAGAAACTGATGTCAAGAAATTACAATAAACCTAAATTTCCACATTCATATTGCAATGTAATTAAAATGCCCACCAATTCCCAAACATCATTATTGTATGTTTGATTAAAGCCATCATCACTCCCTAATCCTAATGTTGTAACCCGCAAGTGAAAACCCAAACCTTACCGTCCCGTATAATCCAATAATTTGCAAGCGGGACCCGCTGACCCGTCGGGTTTTAACCCGCAAGTAAATTTATCTTTGAAAAATGAAAATTATTTCTGCAATCCCCACACTATACAGGCTCAAATCACGAAAATATATGCCAACTACTAACCTAGCCTAGAGTGAATTTACTTACAATTTGCAAATTCGCCTTTTATTCCGGAGAGAAAATGTTTTTTGGGGTTACTTTGTACCCGAAACGGGTCGGCTCTGATCTTGTAATCGAAACTCCTCGGATCGGAGCCGCAGCTCAGCGCGCGCTAGCTACATGTAGCCCAGGCTGCCCAGCAAATTCGATGTTCAGTTTCCCGTCGCCCGCCCGCGTTATGAAATTTGGACCGCGTTTAAAAATCAAATTCTGAAAATAATTCATTATTTTACTATTTTGACAAAGATCTAGATTCAGAACTGATATAAAACATTAATATAAGCTTTTCAGTCACAATTACTTGTATATCATGTAAATACCTGTAATTCTTTTCTTGTTTTTTTCTTGTGAATGGAATGACACTGCATGCTCAACCACACCTCGAGCGATGTTCGTGCAGGCTCCACTCAACTTCACTTCTGCTACATCACTACGCTCTACCTACCCGATGTAGCGGTAGTGAAGTGGAGTGGAGCCTGCACGAACATCGCTCGAGGTTTGGTCGAGCTACCCCAATAAATCCCATAGTCTAGTAACCTTGCATTGGTGAGTTGTCATACGGCATATCAGACAAAAAAATCATCAAACAAAACTCAATCTGTTTTACAAGGCCGACGGGAGGCTCACGCACGTACGCATTGGCGCTTGTACTAGCTAGCCAGTCTGAGCTCTGTCTCTCTGCCAGAGCTCTGGGGGACAATTCGCTCTGTAAAGGCCTCAATGATGGTGATTTTATGTTTCAGACAGAGTTTATATTTCGGGAATATTATTCAAAACTGCCAATAAAGTTAGATGATTTCTTCATTGTCATGTATATTTAAGTTATTAATGAGTTCATTCTCACCAAATTTAGACTCCCCCATAGAGAAATGCAATTTTCGTGGAGATCTGCGTTTTCAAAGAACATCAGGAAAAGTTAGGGTATGTGGGCCTTTATTACATGGCCAAGTACTGGAATTAGATGGAGTAGAAATTAGATATTGAATTCATTTATATCCAAGTTCAACTCATAGTCACACCCACACAAACACACCCACATCCAAGATTCTAAGCATGAAAAAATTAACTTTAAAATCATGCAATATCAAACAATAAGTAATAATTAATTTAATAAGTGAACAGGGATTCCTCAAAATAAAAAAACGTAGCATTTGAAACGAGCCCCCGAAATGAAAAAAGTAGCCTCCAAAACGGTAGAAATGGAGACCCTGAAATATTACCAAATAAATGAAAATGGAACCCCCGAAAAAAAATGATTGATTTGCTCCCTGGCTTCAAGACAGTTCCACAGAATAAAAGTGGTTACAAAAGGTCAAACTTTCATCTTCTGGAAAATAATGAATAATGAAATCCTCATTATGAGCTGGAAAAAATGGGACGGGAAACTCGACATCGAGTTTCATTGGCCTATGCGATTGCTTTTGACTAGACTGTGCTGCGCTGCACTGGCGCGCGCTCCTTCTTCGAAAGAGCAACTCGATGTATTTATGTCGAACTGTCTCAGTCCTGTTCACTGTTCACAAGACAAAAATACGCCAGCATTTTTTTAAAAGGAAATATCTACGTCTCTAAAAGAATCCGCCACGTAAGAAGCACATGATCCTAACTCAATTTTCATTGTTAATGTTTTTATTATGCGTCGTTACTTCTCCCTTTTTTTTCGCATGACGGTCTGCGGGTTTGAGAATGAACTCGGCCCGGCCCGCAACCCGCGATCGGGGGCATACCGGCAGGTTAACCCGTACCGCAACGGGTGCGGGTTACAACATTACCTAATCCCCCCTTAAAGAAATACATAAATACAAACAAGAAATGTAGTATATACCACTAATTGCACTAACCCTTGAATGATTAATTTATAATAAAATTCAGTAATTTTTCACTGAAAAAAAACAATGTTTAATGTTTATTTGATTGGAAGACTCTTAATCAATCAGTCGAATACAGATGCATTTATTTCATAGAAATGAAATATGGGGAAAAAATCTTCAAAAAATAATTTCTTTATTAGTAATGAAATTTTTCCTAATTAAGAGAATCAATGAATAAGAGAATAAATTACAGAATTTGGGGGACCTTGAAAAAAAATTTTTTAAGACTTATCTAACAGAAATACTAATGTGGATTTGCAAAACTTAAAGCAAACAACTTAATACAGACTGCCGAAATATTTTACCACCAAGTAGGAAATACTTTTATGTCTTCTCCCACTGAAAAGCAAAAACATGAAAGTGCATACTATTTAATACTGTAAGAATGAAACAATTTATTCAAATTAACCTCTTAGTACTGCTGTATAAATGATGTATAAAAATACAAGGTGGAAAGTGATATTTTTCTATTTCGAATGCAATATCACTTTGTACTTCAGCCCTAAATAAGTAAATTTCATTCTAGTCAATCAACTTTTGATAGTTGGAATGCAAAAACAAGCAAATACTGGAGATGTATTTTATGGCATTGATGTGATCCTTAATACGCATTTCGTTCACAATTGCTGTGATGGGGGCTATATTAATTCTTCTTCAAGAGGAGAATTCAATGTCCTTTGAAATTTATCATACTACTTTAAAATTATCCTAAATATCAATTTATCATCAAGCCCTCAATGCAACACCTAAGGTGTTAAGAAAGAACACCGGTCAGTGTTCCAAGAGGACCACAGGTGTTGCACTTACTTCCTGAAGATTTAACACAACACCAGAGTTAACAATAAAACCAAAATATGTCATGATAGCACCACAGGGTGCTCAACTAACCCCATATTTCACCACTGGTGAAATAGTCTTTTGTGAACACCAGTGGTGCATTTCTGACACCACAGTTTTAAGGAGTGAGTTCCAAGAATGGAATGTTTATCCCTGAGTATACAAATAAATAAGTAAATAAATAACATGGATTCATAATATTCAATAGATGCACAGATCAATGCAACACCAAGTCATCCTCCCGACTCTTCTGTGCCGTTGCTACTCTTCCGATCTGGTAGGTTTTTGGAGGAGATGTGACGACGTGTCCCAATATTGAGCGATCATCGTACTGAGGGGGAGGATCCACGATAGCTATCGTCTTAGGGCGTTGGATGGCCGGCATCTCTAACCCCCGGTCGGGCTCATCACGGACTACATCACTCGGGAGGGCGTAGCCTGCATCATCCCAAGAGTCTAAATTCTGAGAAAAATAACAGGAGAGGAGAGAGAAAAAGTTGTTAAATTTAATGTTGCAATGCAGGCCTGCCTCAATATGTAATCATAAAGCAATTTCTAATGGAAAAATACATTTCCAAATTTATCAGTTGTATTCAGGTATGCATTGTTTGACAAAATTGGAATCAGGGAAAATACATGGGGTCGAATGGAAGTTTCCCCACATTTTTTTTTTAACCCTCTACCTAGAAAAAGAGCCATCATAAAGTATTACAAAACAAAATGCAATTTAGTAGGAATAGTTAGAAAAAGAACCCACATTCAGAAAATTTTGAAAATTTTTGTACGACAAAATTGTTCCAAAAGTGAATATTTACCTCTTGAATTAACATTTAGATAAGATTTTTTTTTTCAAATAATGATTCATATTTGTAAAGTGTCTTTTTTTCATACTTTCTCCCTTTTTGTAATAATATTGATCATTTTTTAAAAAAGATATCAGATGCATAAATACACTAAAAACCAAACTCTTCTGCCACTTTCATATCCAGGTGTACCTCACAAAAAACAATTGCAAGCCTCAAAGTTTGTGTCTCGGGCTGATTATGTCAGATGAGGAGGATTTATGAGAGTTTCCTAGTGCATTTCAGAAATGATAATTACCTCATCATACATGTTCGCATAGTATCTCTGTACATGGTGGGTAGCTGGTTTGACGAACCTAGAAGGCCGGGCCCTTTGTTGATCTTGATATCTTGTAATCTGAATGGAAGAATGGGCAATGAATATTAGATATTCAGCATTTGCATTAGAAATAGGAACACAATATTGCTTTAGTTTAGAAATGAAAGCATTTTCAATTGACTACAATTGTGATATTTCAAAATTTAAACAGTATTGTGGTTCACAAGGTCTTAAATAAATTTTGAACAAAAATACCCCTGATGATAAAAAAAATAATGATGATACAATTGATAATAATAATAGAGAAGTTATTGTTATGAGAGAAGAAAAAATATTAAAGGGAAGAAAGACAGACAAAAAGAAAGAAAGAGAAGAAAGAAAGAAAAAAATAGAGAAAGAAAGAAATAAAGAAAGAAAAAAGAAACAGAAAAAAAGAAAGACAGAAAGAAAGAAAGAGAAAAAGAAAGAAAGAAGAAGCCTACACTAGAAACATTGAAAATTACTAAAATACAGAAGAGTCCAGATTTTGATAGCAAAGTAAAGAGCAAAAATATAAATATATGTACCTGAACTTTGAGAGAACTTGCAAAATCCTCAGCTTTCTTGAGTTGGTTTTTTAGTTCAGCATTCTCCTTCTGGCTCTGTTCCCTGTCCTTCTTTTCATGTTTGAAATCATCAAGGCAAATTGAAATCTGTGACAAAAAAAAATAAAATAAATAAATGTTGATAATTTAAATCATCAAGTGGATCTTGAAATTAAAAAAAAGGTTAGAATGTGAACATGCTAACAGATATTGAGTTATTTTTTAATCCTTTTTTTTTACCCTGACAGATTATACACATGTTGGGCTGAAATGTGGATCTTCTACCTTCACAAATGCTACTTTTTAATTTGAATAGTTAATTATAATTTTTTTTTTAATTACAAAGAAGCAAACATTTTTGATGAGACAGAATCCTTTATCTAATTCACATAAATAAACGTAAATCATTTAAACATTAATTATTAAACCAAAATACATGAATGAATATATTACCTGTTGAGTATAGAGGTCGGCTTGCTGGTCTATATCAGCTTTATGAGAGGCCACTTGTTTTTCTAGGAAATCCACTCTCTCCTTGAGGTCTACTACTCTCTTGCTCATATGATACAAGTCTCTGTCCTTTCCTGCATCTCTCCTGCACCTCTCGGTCTCCTCCTCCTTGGACGATGCCTTAGCCATCTCTTGCCGCTTCTTCTCTGACTGCTTCAGGGCGTGCTTGACAGTCTCGTGCTCTCTCTGTATCCTCTCCACTTCCGACTTGCGCTCGGCGGCCCGCACTCGAGCGTCTGTCCACCTCAGCTCCAGCTCCTCATTCCTGTTCCGTTGATCGGCGAGCTTTATCTCCAGACATTTGACTGTGTCCTCTGCTTGCTTAGCTTGTGTGGTAAGCTTCACCACCAAAACCTCCCTCTCCTTATCGTACTTCTGCCATCGACTGTTCATCTTTGAAACTTCTTTCAGCTTACGGACAGCATCTTTCTTTTCCTGCTGTAATAGGATGATCTTCCTCTGTGCTTCTTCCAGCCGAGACTCCAGGGATGCAGGAGGGCCTCCAAGACCAGCTGGGATTTCATCCTCCTGCAGAAAATGCAATCAAATTAAAAATCTAAATCATGTTGTTTGAAAGATGCAAATTCAAGAAAAAATAAAATGATAAAAAACATGATAAAATGAATAATACATCAAATAAAATAATCTACCTGGATTCTGAAATGATAGCCAAATACTGGCAGATCATTGAAATTAGCAGGTTTTTGCACGCTAGTATAATTCACAAGTAGCTCAGAAATAGCGACTGGCTACCAATTCAATTGTAAAGTTCTTTTGACTTTGACTTCATACATCGCCATCAAGAGCAAATCAACCACTGATCATTGTCGAAAAAGTTAAGTTTAATCATTAAATGATTAAAACTTGGTATTGTCATTCTACTTCAATTTTTACCTGACTTTCCGAAGAATCTGAATACATGGGCAGTGGACTGGACACTCCGGCGAAAATACGCGGGGAACTCTGGCGGCGATATTTCTCATGTCCGTACTGGCAAACATGCTCGTCTGTTGCGCGAGCGCCATCTAAACACGCATTTCGAGTCGTTTTATCCATGTTGAGTGTAGTAGGATGAAAGTGAATACCAGTCACTGGTAAGGAAATTCTGAAATAATAACTTATTAATAAGCGATTGAAGATTTAACTAGAGGTCTTTCAACGGTCTCCGCGAAAGCTCTAAGGTATCTTTGCAACTACATAATATACAATCAGGCGACAGCTGGGGCGATATCACTGATATGAATTCTCGTCATCAGATCGGTGGGTTATATACGTACGTTGAGCGGTAAACATTGAATGCGTGCGGTTCTATTCTGGCAAGTACGAGAAAACTCCCCGTTAAGGGGAATTCCCCGCTCGCTATTTTTAATACTCTCTGTTGTTTATTGTCCCTGGGAAGTCCCTATAAATGAGACGACATACGACACTAGCGTACCTAAGGGGGGGGGGGGGCAGACTGCCCCCCCCCCTGACGAGTCACAACTGATCCAGGGGACGTCCCCCCCCCTTTTGAAAAGCAAAATTAATAATTTGTAATGTAAAATACAATGAAAACAGACGTGTGCCCCCTCTTTTGAAGTTGAAGACTTTTTTTTTTCTTTCTTTTCAATTTTTTTTCTGGTACGAAATCTCCTTTATTTGCGGTTGAAGACCTTTTTTTTTTTTTTTTTTTTTTTGCTTGTCAAATTTCTTCGCGGAAAAATTTGCCCCCCTTTTGGAAAATCCTGGGTACGCCGCTGACATACGACCATATGATTGTGATTTTTTGCATGGTCAGCCCCCCCCCCCACCCCCACTTTAAAAACCGTTCTGCGGCCCCTGATTTATGGCATGAATAAATAATTTCTTTGATTTATTTATTACTAATTAAAATGATGACAACGACATTGAAAAATGAGTGAGATCGATTTCGGGTATGAGAAATAATAAAAATAAAAGTGAACGAATTATATTTGCAAACAATCTGCAGACCTTTGCAAATCAACAAGGAAATGGAATAAGGACTAAGAGGGATATAGACTACTTAGTTCTAGCAAGTGTGAACTTTCTTTCTAGGTAGGCCCTGTGTTGCGATGCTTCTTGAATGGGAAACACTTTATTAAGTCTGTGTCATGATGATCTTGGCAATAGCTCCGAGTACTGTGATTGCATTGAAAGTTCGAAATTACTTTAACTTATAAAATAGCTTTTTAAAGATAGATTTTCTACTGTAGAATTTACTCCCTGGTAACCTGGCGAAGAAATCGAATGTCATTCAGTTCTCAAAAATTTTCAGACACCCTAACCAAAAAACTAAGGGAGAGGATGTTGTATACAGAACAGCTAGCAGGGGGATTAAACCAATTCTGATCAAACTAAAAAGAAAGCAGAGTCTCTCCGGGATTCATTCTATCATGTAGCTATAATATAGCTCCATGATTCTATTGGTCTGTTAGTTAGCTTGCTCCAAAAATGAGTGATTATATTCATAGGCCCCTAATGCATATTTTCACGCTCCTAATCAGGTCAATTGATCCTCTAACATAGGTTTTCCCGTCCAATTTCATCAGAGTTGCATTTAAATTCATGAAAGGACGTTCAAATTCGAAATATTTCGTCCACCCTCTGCACACATGGTTCATTTTTTCATTTATTTTGCATTCAATTCCGTTCTATAAGTTCCTTTGAATTTTGTAGAAATTCAATTTAGAGAGAAATTCGTTCAAATTAATGGCCCAAGGTGTCATTTAATTTCGCGAGGACGAACTGATCATTTAATTTCGCCTAAAATACCATTTTCAATTTCATTTATCGGCACACAAGTCATAATTGCACTTTAAACGTCCAAATTTAGATAGCATGTTTCTGTGTTCATTTCTTTAATTACGTTATACAATTTTTTTTTACTTTACTCTATCTTTCTATTTTTTCTGACCTTTTCAGTTAAAATAATTTTATTCCATTATGTTTGATAAAGACTTTATTCATGTAACACTTAGGATATGGTTGTAAACGCTTATTCTTTTAGTGATTGATGAGTGGGTGCAGGGGCGGATCCAGGATTTCCCAAAGGGGGGGGCACATTTTCCCGAGGAATTTGACGAGCAAAAAAAAATGTTTTTAACCAAAGAATAAAAGTATTTCGTCCACGAAAATAAAATTAATTGTTCCTCTAAAAAGGGGAGGGACACGAGTCGGCTGTGCCCCCACCCCCTGGATCCGCCAGTGCGTGGGTGAATGACCTATGCCAATGGCAGGTATTTTCTCTTCATCACCTTGTTCTTTTTTATTTTACATAATTGTAATTTATATTGTTTTGGGGAAGGGATAAGAAGCATGGTATTGGAAGTGGAACAAAAACGAGTTGTTGTTCCGATGATGGTTTGTCAGATGGATGATGCATTTCAGTAAAATTTTAAACATCCAATTAAGAAGTAAAACCCATTTCCATAATTATTCAAAAGAAGTAAACAACAACAACAAAAAACACTGTCCATATCCTATAAGTGATTGCATATTAATGATTTTGAATTCCTAAACGTTCGCAAGGAAGGTAGGCAGGCCTACCGGTGCGAATTTGAAAAAACTTCTTCAGCTATTTTAATTTGATCGTGCTTTATACATGTTTCAATGAGATAACCATGAAATCGCGTGTCAATAGAATTAAATTGAATAAAGTATTTGGATATTTAAATGCTGATCTCATAGGTCATTCAAATTAGTTGCAAATTGAATTATTACATCATTAAATCGGTTGAAATTTTGACGAAATCAGTGGACGGGAAAACCTATTTTTGGGGGGCGAGAGGAAGAGCGAGAGCATGCACATGACATGCTATTAAAATGAATGTAGAGTTGAAGAGTCATAACTGCCCAAATAAATGTATCAGCAATACAAAAATAATGTTGATTATTGCTTTTTAGACTTGATATGACTTCGTGGTGAGTTATGCAGAGCCTATGCCCATTATTACAAGTATTTGCCATAGAGGTGGGTTCCCTTATCCACCTCTATGAGTAATTGCGCAACAATTAATTTTCGGGGAGAGGGCCGTGCGCACGACAATGTACGTGTGCACTGATCCATTCATGTATTTGTCTATCATACTGCACTACAATGCAACGGCCAATGACAAACAAAATTGCAAATACGGGATCGGTTTCATAACTAGTCTAGTGATTCAGACCCCTGTATAGTTTTGATGTCGCCGATGATGACACACAGATATACGCAGGACGAGGGTTTTACATCGGAAGTTGAAAGGGTTTTTCATTGCATAAGGTTAAAAAGGGCCACATTTCAAAATCTACACAACACATCAGAGAAAAGTGGGCGCTTAATCGCGAAGAAAAACTGCACTTATCGGCGATAGTGTCATCTTTTACCGAGGGCTCCTCAAATGTTTTTGAGGAGCCCTCGGTAAAACCTCGGCTCCTCAAACCCCCAAAACTGTTGGCACTTGTCGCCCACAGTAGCCCAATACTTCGAGCCCCCTTTAGAACTCAGATCCACAGCTGTATGAATCATAAATCATATGATTAGTCTCCCAGTAATGAGCAGTGCCATCACACCCCCCCCCCCCCTCCCCCCACCCCTCTCCTTTCCCGGCATGTGAGTTTTGTTTTCCTACGATTTTTCCCCGTCCCCCTTTCCCGGTACAGGAAAAAAATGTTTTCATTATCAAAATTAATGCGTGTGTTGAGGATTGGTGACAATATTATGTTTGTCGTTGTTGTTGTTGATGTTGTTGCAACGCTTATCATTAATGAGTCTGATAATCAAGGAGAACTCACCACATATCCCTTTTCAGACATAAACCCCAACGAGAATTGCACGAAGCACATGCAATGAAACCATGGACCGAGTCGTATAGGTCCATGATGAAACGCACGACTGCACTTGTAATTCAAGCCCATAGGCCCATGAAAACATAGCGCAATTGATACGACAGAAAATCCGTTTAAAAGCAAAAAAAGGAGATTTTCATGGAATAATGCGATGGCAACATTTCTGGGTTTTATAAACCTATTATTATTTGCTGAGGCAACTCAATATATTCCATTTTATTGAGTCATCTTTTATCACTCGCGAATCTTTTTAAGACGGAGCCCCCCCCCCCCCGAGCCCTGAATGGTCTTAGAAGAGGAGAAACGATAATAGAGAAAAAAATATATAAAGAGAAGAAATAGGAATAAGAAGTATGAAGAAAGAAGAAAGCGTGCTTATTCTTAGACAGCTGGCAGCCGTCTGTTTCGAGGAGTTTTTAAACATTTTTTTTTTATTTCTCTGTAATTGGTGAGTGGAGCCATGGACCTATATAGGTCCATTGTGGAGCCAACGGAGTTTATAACAGAGACCGAGGCTTTTGGTCTAGCTTATTCTGTGATTAGCTTGATTATAATGTTCTCAATATGCTAATATTCTCCCTATATCTATCTATCTTTTTTTCTCTCTGCACTCTCAAAGCAAATCAGTCAAATTGACTATAGATCAGTAGTCATATATGGGTGCAGGTAATCTCGTCGCATTTCTGACATATATTCTAGTCAGCAATAACTTTGTTCTAGTAAAATACGACTAGAAAAAATAGTCTGATATGACTAATAACAGTTGTACCAAGCTGACTCCATTAACTAGTCATTTTTGACTAATTTGTTTTGACAATGTGTCACTTTCTCTCCCGCGCACAAACTTTCTTCTTTTTGATCAAGCACACCTTTCTTAATATTAATTTTCTTTATTTTTACCTTTTTGTATGATGTTATTCACATATGTCGATGCAGGATTCGTCGAATGAAAGTCGAATCACATCAAATGACAAAAATCATGTGTAGAACCCTTTTTTTTCAAGCACCTTACCATCACATCATGATGAGGTCCTCATCCACCTCATCAAAATAAGAAACACGTCCCGTCCTGTGCAACCGATGATGGATCGCCTAAAGTAATCGGAGAAAAATCCATTAGTAATCTACCATAATTTACATACACCTATGCGACTGTAGATTAATTCATCACATAAATTATGATGTATGTAATAAAGCAAGGAACAATTTCACCACTTTTTGATGGTTTTATCCCTTTTTTTTTGTTTCCATACATGTAATTGAAAAAATCATATGGATTGTTGCCCCAAGTTTGTTGGCCCCTAGCCAGTGTCTGGATTGCATTGCAACCTTAATAAGATGAACTTAAAACTATTTTATGATTCTAAGGTTCACGTATTCCATTAATTTATTACCCACTCCAATGGCAAAAATGCAGCAAAATAAAAGAAAGAATGCAACAAACTATTATTCAAAGGCGCATCGCTGATCAATTTAGACTTGCGAAAGGGGTCAGTGTTTGCATGTTCGCCAACATGAATGCAAATGACTTTTGTAAAAAAAAAATAAAAAAAAAATGTATTTTTCTCGAGCTTGTGCTCGAATTTGAAATAGGATGGTTTGATATTGCTCTTGGAATTAAAACATGTGGGACTTTTTTCTTGGTCCTATATATTCGCAATTTTCTGCTTTGACCTTGAAATGCGAAATAGGGGTGGTTTAGCACAGGTGAAAATATTGAGCTGAATTAAATTTTCAAATAAATTCAATTCATTTTGTTATATTTGACATTATGTAGTATTTTATTTTCTAAACGCTTTCGAGAGTTTTTCGTATAGGACATTCTGAAATATATGCACGCTTGAAATG
Source organism: Lytechinus pictus (assembly GCF_037042905.1). Classification (NCBI taxonomy): domain Eukaryota; kingdom Metazoa; phylum Echinodermata; class Echinoidea; order Temnopleuroida; family Toxopneustidae; genus Lytechinus; species Lytechinus pictus. The sequence goes on along the minus strand of NC_087256.1, from coordinate 30,211,821 downwards.
TTCTTGAGTTTGATTAATTCCCATCATACATTAAAAGCAGGTTGTATATCAGTTCTGTGGATATTTTATTTCTCCCGAATTAACCGACCACATAATCACCAAATGATGACTGTCAGAACTCCATTATTCGTCTATTCGAATTTAATGACTTCTCATCAGAGTGTAAAGTATTTAGAATTCAAATCCTACAAGCTGAGAAGTAATTACACGTTGACTCATCTGGAGACTAACATGACTAAAGCTGCAATGAAGCAAATCGAATTTAAATAAATGAAAATATATCAAAACAGCAAGTATATACCCAATTTATATATTACACAGTAAAAACGCTGTTTAAGATTTTATACAACGCTGTTTACTATATGAACCTAACAGTATTTGTTTAACCGTTTAAACAATCATGTTTAATTCATTGAAAATTAGATATTGAAATTAAACTTTGTTGCTTAAGATTTAAACAGTTGTTTAAACTGTTTAAACAATTGCTGTAAGGTTCATATATTAAACAGCGTTGTATAATTTTTTTTACTGTGTAAGGTTGGTAGTGTTTCATAATCATCATGATCATGGAAATAACCAAAATAAATGTGGACCCTATCAAATTTGTTTTAGTCCGAATCATTAAAAATATACTATGCTAAAGACAATTTAAACTATATTCATGCATCACGGTGCATTAAAATCTTGGAATTTATGATGTTGATATAGAATGATGGGAATATGAATATCATATCACAACGAGATATAGATATTCTATTCAATTTTGACAGTTAGCGACCCCCCCCCCCCCCCCTTCGAAATAAAATCATATTTGTGGATGAAATGTCATAATATCAATTGCACACATTCGTGAAAAGGGGCAAACTTTGACAACGATTAATTTCTAATAACGCAGTATACAATATTGGTTAAAATGGCGAATGGGCGAAAAAGAAAATTAAGTACATTGCCTATTATGTTGTAACGAAATAGATAATTTTCCCTAAAACTGTTAATTGAAAACACCGCAATAAACCTTGCAATAATCCCCAACAATTTCCATGTATCGGTATTTATTGCCCTTTATATGACGGCAAAATATCGTTTGCCTTGTGATGCATGGGCATAAACATTTTTTTCTTGTTCGATAACAACGCAATAAAAATTTATATTGAAAAATTAAAACAAGCAGAATTAATTCATTAGCTCATTTTATATGAAATCATTGCCAAATATTAAAGTCTGTTTGTGGTATTTTATGACAGTTACTTCATGATGTTTGTTTCATGTATCCGTGAAAGAGCAAACCAAACCGTTTATGTTATATCTAAACATCAATTTATCATTCCACCAATTATTGCCGGATAGTATACGAACTTAATGACATTTTAGAATTCTGTTCAATGATGTTTCATGCTTGTTAGCTGAAGCGGCAGATATTCATCCCCGATATGGATTATGATTAAATAGCTTGGTAACATTATTATTCAAATATAACAAAATAATCTGCCCTTAACATTAAAAACTAATAAGCCTAAACATGTATGAAAAATAAAACCATTTATTATTATCATTGAAACCTTCCATGGACATGCATTGGCATAATATTTTAATTCGATTGCGATTTTGAATTGCTGAAGATGAATTTTGATTCTTCGCAGACGAAGGGATTTTTATTCTAATACGTATTTATGAAAGTATCCTCGATATTAAAGTTTTCGAATGTATAATAGGAGAGTATAATATCATGATATTGATAAATATTAAAATAATTAATAAGATGAGACAGAATATGCGTGCTAAACTTATCCCCCTTCTCCTGTAATGAAGAAAAAGTGAGAAGATGGAGAAGAAGAAAAAAGAGTGAGGAGAAGGGGAATAAGAATGAAAAAATGGGATGATGATGAGGAGGAGGAGGATGGTGCTGATAGTGAAAAGAAGGAGAAGAAGGAGGAGGAGGAAGACGAAGAAGAAGAAAGAAGAAGAAGAAGAAGGAGGAGGAGAAGAAGAAGAAGAAAGAAGAAGAAGAAGAAGAAAGAAGAAGAAGGAGGAGGAGGAGGAGAAGAAGAAAGAAGAAGAAGAAGAGGAGGGGGAGGAGAAGGAGAAAAAGAAGAAGAAAGAAGAAGAAGGAGTAGGAAGAAGAATAAGGAGGTGGAGGAGAAGAAGAAGAAGAAGAAGGAGTAAAAGAAGAAGAAGAAGAAGGAGTAGAAGACGAAGAAGAGGAAGAAGAAAAAGAAAAATAAGGAGATACATAGAAAAAAAAAGACAAAGAGGAAGATGGGAATTGAAAAAAAGGTGGGCAAAATATGTAGTGCAAAATAAAAGAGAGTGGTTAAAGAACTATAAGGCAAATGGAGGGTTGAGAATAAAAAAAAATTGAAGGTAGTAAAACTCTGTCCTGAAAGAGAAACAGGAAAAGGATACGAAATAGATTTCCGAAATGAACTATCATGGACTGTCCATGGTTAATGAAGGCTGACGCTGAATGAAGAGATACATATTAATAGGAGATACATAGCATGTTAAATAAAATAATATATATTACAATATATGATATGAAATGTAATGATATATTCGCCTTAATCAGGGGCGGTGATCCTGGGGGCGGGTGCCCCCCACTTTTTCAAGCACTGAAAAGGTACCCTTCTTACGCAAGAAAAATGTCCCCTCACGAACGTGTTCTGTGCCCCTTTCACCTAAGAAGGACCCGTTTTATGTGTGAACAAGTGTCCCTTGCCTTCTTGTAAGTGCCCTTTCTCGAATCAGTGCCCCTTTTTACCCAAGAAAAGTGCCTTACGAACGTGTTCAGTACCATTTTTACCTGAGAAGGATCCGTTTTATGTGTTCCCCTTTAGAACAAGAAAAACAATATTCTGATTTTTATATGTTACTACTTATGAAGGAAAATCATACGTGCCTTAAGGTTTAAGAGTCATGTGAGTGGGGTAAATAAGCAGTGGCGTACAGATGGGGACTTTAGGCCCCCCCCCCCCCCATTTTCACGACCAAGAAAGAAAAGAAAAAGAAAGAGAGATGGGTGAAATATATTGGTTTCTGAATATTATGTCAAAATCTATCACAAAATTGTATTTTCGTTATGAAAATGTTAAATTTTTTGCTCGCTTCTTATGAATTACTAGTAAACGTGATGCGACATATATCTAGCCGCCTCAATTTTTTGGCTCATTACGCCACTGAAAATAAGTGACTTGTTTTCTTAGTATTAAGATAGTGCCCCTTTGAAAAAAATGTGCCATTTTTTCCCTGTGCCCCCCCCCCCCCTTTCAAATTCGCTCAACCGCCCCTGGTCTTAATTCTAAAGTCACCATTTTCAAGATATATAGTGCGATGCAAGTTACCCATCAATTCACATCACGTGACTTCTCCTACAAAGCCTCCATCTCCCCGTCATGCGCAGTGGCGACAAGAATTTAATCACCCCTATTAATTCTATCGCAGGATAAACATCAGCCAAACATGCCAACATGCGATCACCAAGCACCAGGTCATCAAACGCTCCATAGTTTGAAAGTATGGAGTATAACGTTGCCATGGAAACGGATGTATTTTTCTTTCAGAATACTTATAGGCTCTCTAAGTATCATAAAGTGGTTTTATACCAATGACGCTTTTTTATTTGTGGAATTATTATTTCTAATTTTTTTCTTGAATGGTTCGCTCTATTCTCATTCAACCGGTCTTTGATGGAACCTATAATCTTTTTACCACAATATTATCCTCTCCGTCTGTATGCGGAAGAAGCGATGGAGTAGAAGGATTGGGATGTATTTAATGTGGCGAAAATCATTTTTGTGAGTCTTTGTTTTAACCAAACCTATCTTCAAGTCATCAGCATGTTTTTTTTTTAATTGAAAAATACATTTATTTCGCTGCAAGACATCAGAATGGTATACGCATGGTTTTGCAAATTGAAAACTAGACTTAGTATCCCTGATCATGATACTTTCCACATACCTAGCAATATCTTCCACCCGTTACCCCCTTAATACAATGCATCACTGGGCATCTTTGCATCACGATAAAAGCACATTGCCTTCAAGAATAATTTGCAGACATTTGATAAATTCTTCATGAGCCGGTAAAACGGACGGATGAAAAGACAATCGCCGTTCTCGGATTGCAACGATGAAGATGAATTGGTGATCGGTTGGGCCTGTTAAGTCGTGGCGTCTTTTGAAAAAGAAATGCTTTTCTTTTAAACAAAAAATAGACGACCAAGCGACCAGCATGTCTATCAGTTGGATTGCTCTGCTTTATTCCCTTCTATCTGTTGTAAAAGCTCTTCGAGGTGTGAAAGACGATATTGGCCTCTCTTGCTATTTGGACAATTTCGATTCTTGTTTTACATCATTTTCCGATGGGGACAACATTACGGTCCCAGGTGGAGATATAAACATCATTGCCATCTTCGCTGGAGGTGAAAAGTCTGACGAAGATTGCATCAGTGATATTCTTCATGCTACCATCAATCTTCAGTACGCAATCCAAGAAAAAGCCCGAGTCAACACTAGCGCATCAATGATGGATTACGCCATTTTGTGTGCAAACGGCTTACCGCAAGAAGCAGACGACATTTTCGCCCTCCTTGAAAATATTCGAAACCCTTACGTCATTCTCGGCGCAACTCTCCCGCCAATTTTTACATATGCAATATTAGATATGACAAATGACCTTCATATCCCCGTTTATAGCTTAAGTTCGTTGAATTATGACGCGCCATATCTCCCGTTTGAAAGTCGGTACTCTATCGTAAGTTATTCGGCGCCGTCGCACGAAGCCCTCGTCGAGACGGTTGTCGAAGTCATTGACTATTTCGGATGGTCGTGGGTCAGTTTTCTTACCATCGATGACGGTTTCGGACAAATTTTTATGAGAGCCGTTGAAATGAGATTTGAAAGAAAAGACAATTGTATCGATGATAAGATGTTCATTAAGAAACGCTCGATTTCTAATCGCTTTTCGGATGAAAGACTTCGAATTCAGACGAAAATCCGAAATTCGACGTCGAGTGTTTTTGTCGTCTTTGTTGCGGATTCTGACTATATTGATATACTGAATGAGATACAAGCTACACATCCAGGTAAATATAGTATTAATCACCTTACCACTATGTACAAAGCAATAGCTATGGTGTTAACGTTTTGGTGTTAACCGGTGGAGGTATAGAGAACCACACCATTCCGGTGTCAAATCTACATTTATAATTAAACATCCATGAGTGTTATTACAACACCTTTTGTTGTTCTTACTTAAACACTGTTCGGTGTTATATTCAAACTCTATGGTGTAATCTTAACACCTCAGGGTGTGGTCCCCTAGAGATACCAACCGGTGTCGATTTTAACACCCAGTTTGTAGAGTGTATAACGTGGTGTATTAACATGGTAGATTAACCTACTTCTAAATCCGTAATAACCATATGATAATGACCAGGCTCCGATCTAAAATTGCTTTCCATAATATAACCAAGTTACACTGCATTTGATGTGATGGGAGAATAATTTGACAAAATTAAGTACTACAATAAAGTGGCCAAGCGGAGAAAACATTAATGCTTTCGTGATGGTATACAATACGTCAACATACATTATACACCATTGAATTGTGATAGGTCATTAATTAATACAATCTTTCTCTGTCATTAGTAATAGGTTATTGCTTCAAGGCCGAAACAGAATTCGAATTTTTATTTTTTACCTCGAAGATGAAATTTTAATGTATTTTTGTCAATGAAACTTTAATGGATGCCCATCAATGGAGAATCACAGATGAAGGCACGTTTATGTGGAAATATGCATGTTTTCTATAAATGACCTCATACCATTACCGATGCTACTTTTCGAAAGTGGCATAGATATATTGACAGCATGAATCTTGTATTTAAGTAACCGGGGAACCGACTGCATTCTAAGACTTGCCCAATTAAGGGATCTGATACAATGATGATGATGATGATGATGCTGATGATGATGATGTTGATGATGATAATGATGATGATGATGATGATGATGATGATGATGGTGATGGTGATGATGATGATGATGACATGGATGATGATGATGATGATGATGATGATGATGATGATGATGATGATGATGATGATGGCGATAATGATGATGATGATGATATGGATGATGATGATGATATGGATGATGATGATGATGGTGATGATGATGATATTGATGATGATAATGATGATGATGATGATGATGATGGTGATGATGATATTGATGATGATATTGATGATGATGATGATGATGATGATAATGATGATGATGATGATATGGATGATGATGATGATGATGGTGATGATGATGATGATGATAATGATGATGATGATGATGATGGTGACGGTGATGATGATGATGATGTTGAAGATGACGACGACGATGATGATGATGAATATTACGTTTATGTATATAGAAAATGTATAGCCTACGCTGTAAAAAAAAAGAATCAGTAGTTAACACTTAATGTATATAAGTAGAATTTATAATTTGTAATTATCTTTCGTTTTTTCAGTAGTTTTAACTTGTCTTTTAATTTACTTGATTTATTTGGGTTCACTATACATTTAAGAAAATTCACGTATTGCTAGCTTGCTTCGATTGAGTAAATCTAACTCAATTAGGCAAAGATGATTATTACTTATAAGATCATGTTGAATGTACTTATATTTTTCAATTAACGCCTTATTTAAATAATGCATTAATATTCATGAGGGCAAGTAAATATTTTTTTAATAACTCGTATATATTTGTGTTTGAAATTGTTTTGGATAAAACTATTTTATTCTTTTGTTGAATCAAAGGAAGAGCAACATTAAATAGTCATCTAGCAGAAAATTTCAGATTTCTTTGTAGGTTTTCGGAAAATGCTTTTATTATTCTCACTGTTTTATTTGTAAAAATGAAATGATCGCGTATAAATATCAATGTCAGTACCTATACATGTACAGGTAAGTGACAATGCACAAAGTGTAATATTTGGATAAAAGATGTCTAAGATGAAAATGATGTCACTAAAAGTGGGACGATGGGGGGAGCGGAATCACGAAAGTTCACTCCCCCATTTTTTTTCAAATATTTTAGTGATTGTATTACTTAATTTAATTAAGTTATTGTAACTTAATTTTCTTGAGTAAAATAGATGCAAAGAAAATAAGTAAATTTTACTTAAAGGACAAGTCCACCCCAACAAAAAGCTGCTTTGAATAGAAAGAGAAAAATCAGACAAGCATAACTCTGAAAATTTCATCAAAATCCGATCTAAAATTAGAAAGTAATGACATTTTTAAGTTTTGTTTATTTTCACAAAACAGTTATATGCACATCCTGGTTGATATGCAAATGAGGGGACCGATGACATCACACACTCACTATTTATTTTGTATTTTATTATGTGAAATATGAAATATTTTAATTTTCTCCTCATTGCCATGTGAAAAAAAAAAAATTTTCCTCCCTGAACATGCATGGGATTCCATTGTTTTAATATTTTGTGGTTCAAACAAGAGGGTCCTATTTGTCAAATTCGTAAAAATTGAAATATTGTATAATTCAAACAATAAAAAACAAAAGAAATAGTGAGTGACATCATCGACCCTCTCATTTGCATATCACTGAATTGTGCATATAACTGTTTTGTGAAAAATAAGCGAAACTTTAAAATGTCATAACTTTCTTATTTTACATCCGATTTTTATGAAGTTTTATGGGGTGGACTTGACCTTTAAAACTGCCAAACTCAGAAATACTTGAAAAAAATTAAGGCAATTTTTGCCACAATTTTATTGAGTAGTTTCAACTATTTTTTTTACAGTGTACCGGCTCTCCACGTATATAGGTCATTATCATAATCAACCCATTGCCGGAAAAGACATAAAAGTAATTGGAAGAGTTGTTATGGTGAAAAATTGGTAATGAGTTCCACAGGACATGGGAAAGATATTTCAAAAGATTCTTTCTCTTTAGAATGCACCATTTATCATCATCATCATCAATGCCCATCAAAATGATTTTCTTTTTGTCTCTCTCCCTCACCCCCCCCCCCCCCCTCTCACTCTCTCTTCTTCTATGAATTCGTCCCTTTTCTTTATTCCATCGTGTTTAAGATTGTTTTTCTGATTCAGCCCTTCTAGTATATTATTCCCCTCGCCATATTTTTCCTATTTCTAAGCACCCCCCCCCCCCCTCTCTCTCTCTTATATCCATTATGTGGGTTTTACTTCCCATTTCCTCTCATAATATTATTAAACTTCAATAATATTTATTTACCGGGTATGCATAACTATCATGCCTCCCCTATGACAACGCAAACTTCGTTCCCTGGAAAAAAAATCAACCGGATCTGAATGAATAATGCACGACCCCCAAAGACAAGAACTTGAACCATCATATCCGGTTTATGGTCTAACGGTTCTTTAGGACATCTCTGTCCAGTCTCTCCGTGACAAATTATCCGGGTCGTGCATGGGCTTACGGCTGGGTTAAGTTTACTGTCGTCTCCTTTTTTAACTTTGTGTGTACCGTTTATGTATTTGCGTGTAGCCATCAATAGTATCAGTCACGGTGATAATTATCATTTTTTTTACTTGTGGGGATAACAAGGGACTGCCGACTTTGTAGCATTTTGTTCCCCTTTCTTTGAAAGTACGCATAATTGTATTTAAATTGTGTGTATATACATGAGAGGTGGTCTGATAGTTTCACCAAGAAGATTCTATGACTGGAGTTCCAACAGACAACAAATTTATTCAAGCAGCTGTTCATTTCTAAAGAAGCACAAAAGAAAGAACGGCAATATTAGGACCTTTTGATGTCCGCCTTCGAAGCCGCCAGTTTCAGTGAAGAAATCCGAGGGGTGAAATTTTACGAATATCCATTTGTATCAAATTTCCATCTTTCATATTAATAAACAAACTGAAATTTGAATGCATGACAAAACATCAATAACCAAGCACTATTACGACGAGATATTTGCCAAGATTATATCAATTAACCTTTAATTAGTGAAAAAAGAAAGAATTTGACCTTTAATGAAACCAGATTTTAACACTTTCCGATCGATTGCGGCGAATAAAAATTTCAAATGTGGTCGGTGGAATATTGTTTTTCATTACTGTATTATGCCAGATGAGTGCCCGCACATGCCCAGTCGAGCAAATTAGAGTCATATTTCAGGACATATTGCATAGTTTATTTTCGCATGCCTCCGAATTATGTACTATACATATAACCGGACCAAGATGCGGCGAAAAAGTAATTATCATCACAAAAGCATATTTCCCTTTATGTATGACCTATAGCTGAGGAGTCATGCGGGAATCATTTGTCTACACAATTGCAAGAGATGTTGAGCAAAGTGCATGCCTGACATACTTTCTGCTGGCGGCTTTTAACCTTGTTCAAAGAGATTTTATTTGCTGTTACTTCATCTCATTTGAAACCTCTTTGTTTCACGGATAATGTCAACAATGAGCTCACATTGAATAATGGAAAATTGTCGTTCGGATTTTTCTTATGTTTTTTTTTTCTCACCCATTTAGTTAGGAAAATAAAAACATGTCATGCTACATCGGGGGCTTCGTATACATGGTATATTTTTGCCCAAAACAAAACATAAATAATTTGTTCTCAACCAAATAGATTATCAAGGGGGCTGCCACATCTGAATATCTTATAGCCAGTGTATATACCGTTGTATGGAGGCTATATACCGTTTTTTTATCCCATTTCTTAAAATCAAGAATTGCCTATTGTCAACAACGCATAATGATTTCCCGATAAAAAATGTAAATTCTTAATATTTTGTGTTGCGAATTTGAAAATACAATTCGTGATAGCAAGTATGACAGCGGCTTTATATTTCGTTCCAATACGAATTAATGACTCGTTTCGTCTTTGAAATAAAAAGTGTTGAATAAAAAGTGAAATAAAAAGATGCGGCCGGGTTTTTTTTTTTTAGAAAATGACAGAAATAAATTGAAATGCAAATACATACGATGACTAGTCCTTTAATGTTTCCTTGAAATGGTCGAGTGTGATTTGAACTTTTGAAGTAATCTGTCATTTTAGTTATGTTGACAAATTCTTCCTCTTAGATAATCAATTGCATTTCTCGACTGATGAATATTCATGTCTTCCCCGAAAGGGGAGTTCATGTACAAATAATTTAATGACTGCGAGTGAGAAAATATCCAGTATCATAATAAATTATACGTAATGATTTCTTCAAATCTTTTTTTTCTCGAGCGTTTCGGTAATCATCTGCTTATGGTCTAGGTTGAAAATTAAAGTTTAATTTTGACAATCCATATCGCACATTACAAAGTATAAACGAAACTTTACTTTTCCGACCATAATTTCCGTTACTTCAAATCAGTGAAAATTAATGTTCAGATAACATTTTTATACGTTTCTAAGCACTGGTGCGAAACGCGGGGGGGGGGGGGGGGGCAGGGTTGTAGTTGTAGGGTAGCATTTTCACAATGATGGCATGCATACAAATATCAGAATTCGAAATGCAATGTTTTTCCAAGCAATGTGTTATGTCAATTGGATCGGACTCCCTTTCTTGACGTTATAACTACATAAAATAAAAGGTTATATAGATAAAAGCGATCATACTTTTCGTTTCTTTTTTATATGTTACTTTTATAATTATCTTATTTTTCCACTTTGATATATTTCCACTTACATATTTTGCAGCCATGTCAGTGCTGATTTGCCCGAATTTTTCACATAATAAATCACAGTATTGATTGGTTAAAGTTAATGAAATATATATCTTTTGTTAGATTACTGTATATTTTCAACATTATATTTCAAATATTTAGCCGACTATGAATTTTTACTTGCCAAATTTATTACGCAAAGGTTTACGATATTTTATTTACTTTTTAATTATCATTATCATTTTTTTTTTGGAGGGGGGTCATTCGCTTCACTCGCTCTGAAACTTTTCAAAACAGTGCATTATACCCATTATGAATTATCTTGAACTCAGCCCCCTAAAATGCACCCAATGTAAGAGTATATCAAATATAAAGCGTTTTCGTAATGGTATATGTTTTTAATATTTTCTAGATCTTGTTTGGATCTTGGCCACCTTGGACAGCGTCGATCAAAAAATTATCAAAAATGACTGGACACTACTCATCACTCCGACAAAATACTCGCTATCCGAGAGTCTGGGCGACTTCCTGGTCGACTGGTGTTCAAGGAGATCGAACTGCTCTTCCCGTGATCATCAAGGGATTCGACGCCGTGCTGATACACTCTGTTCAAGGGTCGACAACGATATGATGGAGGCGAAACAGGAAGTCGAACGCGTCGACATCTACCTAGCATACCGGATGATCGAGAACCACATTATCTGCAGTTCATCGAGAACAACCCAGAACTCGTCGTGCTCGTCGACGTCGAGCTTCGACGACGTCGTCGCTCGAGAGGTACTCCCATCGACCAACGAGAGTCACCCCATGAACAAGTTTGGCGGTGTGCTCGAGAGTGTGAGCGTGTTGCCATGGGGATTCGACATCAGGGCGGGGCGGATCGCATCACCTCGACCGGAGATGAATACCAGCGGAGGAGGAGGCGTGCTCATAGGACGATATATTGAGAATGGACTGTCATCCGAGATGATTCTGATCGATGATGATCTAATTGTTTGGCCTTCTAGAGACGGCAAGGTAAGAAACAATCATAAAATCACAAATGCAATTTTTAGATATGTCATCTTTAATAATAGTGGATGAGACAGAAAGTTTTTGCCTTTTTCGTTCAAAATCACTTCTTAACGAAAGGTATATTTTGACAAGTGCCAAGTTAGATTGTGATGTCTTCATGATATCATGGCCTATATTAGAACCGCAATGACGTCATAAAATGACGATGTACAAGCGTTGGATAGATGAAAATATAAATCGGTATAAGTAATGATAAGTAAAAAGTGAAATTAATTAAATCATATGATGATTATGTATTATTTACGTTGGTCACGGATATGTGTGTGGGATCCTTTTCACTTTCACGCCGGTAAGATATGAAAATAAATCACGACAAAAGTATTGCTTCGATCTCGTGAGTATAGATTATATTTCTTCCCTTGCGTACAGATCGGGGGTTGGGTCTACCCCCCCCCTTAAATTTTTTTTTTGATATGAAGAAACGTGTAGGAAATGATGGAAGAAAGGCAAAAATATGATTTTTTTTTGTTCTGGCTATCATGTTAAAGATAATATGATTTTTATTTTTAAAAGGTCAAATTTTGCTCGCTCGCTTGCAACTTTTAGAAATTTATCTCCGTACATCATTTTTTGGGCCTCTCATTTTTTTCCCTTCATTACGCTGCTGCCTTCTTCTAGAAGAATATTTGGTGGATTTTGTCGGAGAAACATATAAGTTTGATTTTTGTCTGATGCAGTATCACGTAATGAACCACAAATTTTGAGGGGGCTAGGCATAATATGGGGCAAACTTTCTGCAAGTCTACGAGGGAGCGAAGGGAGTGATAAAAAAATTTCATTCGTTTTAATACAAAAATCGATTTTTGTATAAATTTTGACTTGATATTCAGAAAAGTTTATATTTCACCTTTTTCCTTTCCTTTTCTTGATTTTTTTTTCTTGATCCTGAAACTCTTGGGGACTATGTACTCTTAGAATAAATCAGTCAAATTGACTAGACCAGTAGTCAGCTTGGTGCAACTGATATGGCACTCACTGATAGTCACATTTATGACGTATATTCTAGTCAGAAATAACTCTGTTCTCGTAAAATACGACTAGAAAGTAGTCAAATATGACTAGAATAACAGTTGCACCCAGCTGACCCTATTAACTATTTTTGAGTGATTTGTTTTTAGAGTGTGACCTCCAAGCCCTCAACCCCTCCCCCATCTATACACCAGTGGTCTCAAGACATTGTACACTCTAAAAAAATACTGGGTAAAAGTGCTCCGTGAGGGTAATTATGTGTCCAACCAACATTAGACATTTTTTACTTATCCAATGTGATTAAAATTTTGCCCATTCTAAAGTAATTGCTGCTTATTTTTTAACCTTACTGGACAATAAAATACTGCCTCAAATTGGTTGGACACATAAGTACCCTCGTGGCGGTAAAATATTTACCCAATATTTTTTACAGTGTAAATTATAACATCGTGTGTCAACTTTGTATTGTATGATCATGAACATTATTTCGAATTCACAATTCGATTTATATGTCTCTGAAATGTGACACCAATTAATTTTTTTTCCAATTGGTTTTTCAATAATAGTTCAGTTGATATCTGTATTCATGAATTCCAGCTGAAAGTAAAGTAGGGGAAATAAACAAATTTCATTTCCTTCAACTGCTAGATCTAAAAATGTATTCTTCCTTGCTGTCCTCAATCCTTATTCTTTTGAGAGGGAAGTAAAATGCAGAAACTAGAAAAATTCCCCTTTTTCAACCACTTGAAAAACTCTTTAGATAAAGGATACAACGTTTGCATTTTACTGAAGACCATCAAGGGTATAAGTGGAGCGAAACCTCTTGCCAAGGGTAATAAATATTCATTGTGTTACAACAAATCACGTGATCATCACATCTTTGAATACGACCATATAAGGAAATGCTATAAGAATTGGAATCGGAAAAAGAATAATCCCCTGTAATATCTAGCTCTTCAGAATTAGCATTGCATAATTGTTTTGCTTTCATACCTTAACAAACCAAACCTCTGAGAACATGTGTTTGGTGAATAAATATTTGATTTAGCCGTATTATATTATAACACATCATTTTTTTCAGGTATTTAAACAACTATACAGGCTTGCTACATTCGAAACAGTCCAAACATACTCGGTATGATTGGGGGTATAACTGTTCCAAATATACATGTACCTCCTGTGTGTAATTATTACTAATGTACTCGAAAAACTTAAAAAAGTGGGGGATTATCTATTTTGAACGTTCTTCATGTTTTGTTCTTTTACATATTTTCAAATGTTTCTTATTCGTTCATTTTTCTTTTCAATTTCTGAGGATTTCTTAGTAATATAAGAGCAAAAGTTGAAGTGATGGTTGAAATACTTCAGAGAGCAAAAAAAGGGGAATGGAAAATAGAAAAGGGATTAAGAATATGACAATAATAACAAAATAGATTTTAGGCAAAAAAATGTCATAATACTCGTCTCAGTATTACCATGGTTACTAGGATTAGTGTCCTATTTCTTCTTCTTTTTCTTCTTCTTCTTCTTCCTCTCCTCCTTCTTCTTCATTTTTCTTCTTCTTCTTCTTCTTCTTCTCATTCTTCTTCTTCTTCTTTTTTTCATTCTAAATCACAAGCAGCAAGCAGCATAATCTTCATGAATATTCACTACCGTCGATAATAATATTTACTCTTTGGGATCTTATCTCAAAAAGAAAAGAACAAATTGTTATAAAAATGAATATTCATTTGTCCTGACAAATGGATATATCATAATCAGATAATGACATTCATTAACCGTATTAATAAAACATATTTCCTGACCATTGCAATACTGCTGTAATTGATTCATAATAATATCCTTGTAACTGATCATTTTCTATTCATCCCCGTTTTTTTTCTCATGATACAAGATTCGCAATGGAATTTCCTTTTTCATCCCCCATAATATCCTTAATTAAAGCCCTCAATTACATACAAAACGAGGTACGAACAAGTACTATTTCCTTTTTGGTTTTATATATGATTTTACAGCACGACAGCGTTAATTGATTCTTAGACGGCATCTGTTGCCAATTTGAGAGTTTACAGATCAATAAAAAAAGGGCGAAGGACATTGATGAATTCACATTCCTTTGGTGTTATCTTGTATCCCCAAAGCGACACCCCATAAGTTAATTATCAATCTATCTTTCAACATGGCGAATCTTGAAACAGCATGGGCACGATTGGTTGCATGGAAGTATGTGTGGTATATGGTGGCGGTGGTGGTTTGGTGGTGATGGTGATGGCGTAAAGATGGGGGCTTAGGGGGCCCTAACACCCCAACAAATTATCAATACCAAGAAAGAAAAAAAAAAGTGAAAGGGAAGGACCGGAAAGGAAAAGGTGTGAAATATGATATTTTTTAAAGGTTATGTCAACATTTATGACTAAATTAGAATTTTGTGTACAAAAGGACACAATTTTTTGCTCGCTCGTAGATTTAAAGAAAATTTTCCCCATACGCCAGTCAGGCCCCCTAAAAATCTCAATTTTGCTAGTGGGTGGTGGTGGTGGTAATGATAATAATTGTGATTGGTGATAACGGTGACGGTGGTGCATTAGTGGTGGTGGTGGCGATGATGATGATGATGATGATGACGATGATGATGATGGTAATGATGATGATGATGATGGTGATGATGATGATGATGATGATGATGATGATGATGATGATGGTGATGATGATGATGATGATGATGATGATGATGATGATGATGATGATGGTGATGATGATGGTGATGGTGATGATGATGATGATGATGATGATGATGATGATGATGATGATGGTAATGATGATGATGATGATGATGATGACGATGATGATGACGATGATGATGATGATGATGATGATGATGATGATGACAATGAAGATAATGACAGTGGTGATGATGGTGGTTGTCAGCATCCATTGACTTTCAAAATAAAATCTATCTACTTTTGTTACAAGAAATATGTCAGACAAGATCATAATTACTACGTTATTTCTAATGGTATATCATTAGTTGGTTCGGAGTATAAGTTCCGTTGATATGACAGTAGCACCATCACTGGTTTTAATAAGCCAGTTCACGGTTAGCTCATGATCAACTTTTCTCAAATGACCTTTGTGACTTTTCATTAGGATAAGCACTATCATTTTCAAAATGTAGATGTTGCGTAAGCTTTACCGGTAGAGTATTCAAATTCTAAGAACAAAAGGCATTGTATAGACCAGGTGACTAGAATAGTACATCAGGGATAAAGTTTGGAAATCTGTTTTATTGTCTGCCTTTGGCACATTTGACTACTGTTTAGGCTACTGTCAAATACCAGTGATTATGAAGGCTCTATTTATTACTCTTCAGCTTGGATGTGATAAATATTTTGAAAGGAATACATGAATAATCATCAAATCACAAATGCCTATGTCAGTGAATTTGAAAGCCACCTTCATGGTTGTCTCCAATGACCTTTTTCTGCTCGTGCGCAGTTTACAACCGTGAACAGGCTTATTGGAGCTGAAGTATTATTTGACTTCTCAAATCGTATAAGAATGAGCAGTTACCTCACTGTCATTCACCAGGGAGAAGAGACAACCGCTCTATCTGAAGTCATCCACCCACTCGTGTCGTTGATCATGTTAAAGGGGTATACTCCAGTCTGAAAATAATATTTGCACAGCTGATAAAGAAAATTCAAACAAACAAAACACTGAAAATTTGATCGAAATTTGAAAAGGAATAACGAAATTTTGACATCTTTAAGATTTTCATTATTTCGGAAAACCAAGTCTTGGCTACATTCGATGAGCAAACTGATGATGTCATATCCGCATTTATAGCTTGGTATTTTATTATATTAAATTATGTTTATTCCAATTTATCTCCAAGAATTAAAAAATGGATGAATTCCTAATTT
Source organism: Lytechinus pictus (assembly GCF_037042905.1). Taxonomy (NCBI): domain Eukaryota; kingdom Metazoa; phylum Echinodermata; class Echinoidea; order Temnopleuroida; family Toxopneustidae; genus Lytechinus; species Lytechinus pictus. The sequence continues at coordinate 30,195,180 of NC_087256.1, read as the reverse complement.
CAATTGTTTATAATAACTGCTGCAGCCTATTTTGTTACAGGGGATACATATCATACATTCAACCAATAACCAATGCACAAAATCAGATGTCGATCAAATTTCCTTTTCGTTATTAGAGGACAAAGTTTGAATAAAGATTATTCTATGTAACAAAATACAAAATGGGGAAATGACGTCATCGGTTTGTTCATTGAATATTCATAAAGACATGCATAGAACTGTTTCTCCGAAATCATGCAAATCTTTATAATGTGTCATCCGTTTTCCTTCTCCAATTTTGATGACAATTTCAGTTTTTTTGTTTGTCTGATTTTTCTTTTAGCTCATCCATCAAATCATATTATTTTCAGTCTGGAGTACCCCCTTTAAAGGAGTATTCTCGGCTGAAAAATAATTATATCTAAATAAAACATCATTTTGAAATGACTAATATTATCTCAGCACACCTTCATGTTAGTTTACTCTGTTGCTAGAAAACACTTTAGTTTCGAGATTTATCGAATGTCTTGCTTATGAAACTAAAGGATGAGCCCAGTATAGAATTGTGTCCCATGTGACTTCTAAATAGTTTATCATAAATTGATTGGGGTTTCCCTCCATAATCTATAATCAATGCAATGAAACCTATCTTCTATCAGTTTCAATTCATCGATCAAGAAGTATATCGCGCTCCATCACGTATAATGAGCGAACGGGGATTTTATTTGGTAAGAGCAGTTTTGAAATGTATTCAGGGTAAAAGCAAGATACTAAAGAGGAAGTTTTTATTGTCATTTTATGACTCAACTTTTTAAAAGAAAATCAAAGCGGGATTATGAATTTGATGTATTGGTGTCCTGTTCATAGCTTCCTAGAATCATTTTAAATGTGTTTGAAAATGTCGTTAATGTTAGCCAATTGCACCTGCCTCGAAAAAAGACAAAAGTCTAAATTGTATTGCTAAAAGTGTCTGTCTCACTGATGAATGCTTGTAACCATTTAGATAGAAGTTCGCTTATGTCTGTTTTTGTTTTATAGCTATTTGTAAACTGTTTTAAGACGGACAAATCTGAGTTTATAACGTTCGACACTCGGTTTTTTTTCCTCAGGGGGTCGATTTCATTATTAGAGCCATGTGATGTGATGTGGTCATGTATAGTCACCAAGCATTGGAGAATCAAAAAGAACTTCAGCGACACCAACTGGCGTACTGCTGGGGGAGGGCTCCCCCCCCCAAAAAAAAATAAAAAAAAATAATAATAATAATAATAAATAAATATATATATAAAAATCTAAAAATAAATCAATAAAAAGATAAATAAATAGATAAATAAAAAATCTACGATCAATAAAAAAGGAGCAAAGGAAAGAAGAGGGAAAAGCCTGAGATACGTTGTTATTTTTCTGAATAATATTATAAATTCTAACCAAAAGTTAGATTTTAAAAAGGGTTAAAGAAATGTTACTATCTTGCTTCGCACACTCGGAACTTCTGAGAAGATTTTCCAAACACACACCATGTTGTGCCCCCTCCTTTTTGGCCCATGAACTGTGTATAAAAAGATTCACAGTTCTCTCCAAATGGAGCTATGTCAGGCACTCTATAACGACGTGCAGTTCACTCCAAAAGGAGTGGTTCCTAGTATCACTCGAAAGGATTGTCATTAGTGACTATATAGATAATAACTCTTATGCATTTAAAAAAAGGTTAAAGAAATTTTACTCTCTTGCTTCGCACGCTCGAAACTTTTGAGAAGATTTTCCAAACACACACCATGTTGTGCCCCCTCATTTTTGGCCCATGAACTGTGTATAAAAAGATTCACAGTTCTCTCCAAAAGGAGCTATATCACGCACCACTCTATAACGACGTGCAGTTCACTCCAAAAGGAGTGGTTCCCAGTATCACTCCAAAGGATTGTGATTGGGGACTAGATGATAACTCTTATGCATTTAAAGGGATGGTCTGGGCTGAAAATATTTATATCTAAATAAATAGAGTAAATTTCACAAAGCAAAATACTGAAAATTTCATCAAAATTGGATAACAAATAACAAAGTTATCGAATTTTAAAGTTTATCAATATTTTGTGAAAACAGATGCACATCATCATGAATATTCATTAGATGGGCTGATGATGTCACATCCCCACTTTCCTTTTTCTTGTGTTATTACATAAATGTTTCATTTTTTTCATACATGTGTAAATGATGTATCTCCATTATGATGAAATAAGTTGCAGCAATAAATAACTAATGCACTTAATTAGTTGTCAATCAAATTGTTTCAGTTCTTGGTAGAAATTTTTGTAATAAACCTTATTTTATATAATAAAATAAAAAAGAACAAGTGGGGATATGACATCATCAGCCCACCTTAAGAATATTCATAAAGAAAATGCAAATCTTTAAAATTCAATAACTTTGTTATTTGTTATCCGATTTTGATCAAATTTTTAGTATTTTGCTTTTTGAATTTTACTCTATTTATTGAGATTTAAATATTTCCAGCCTGGGTCATCCCTTTAAAGAGTATTTCCTACAGACAGACATGTGGTGGAGTGTCTGTGTAATGGCGACAGTTGGGTTCGAACGATCCCCATGTAGTGCATTGAAGAGTGTGAGAAAACATTGCATGTGTGCCTCTGAATACAAATAATGTTTTTACACTGATGCTTATAGATGTATGATGTTAATAATAATTGTAATGCAACAGAGAAGCATGACACAAGAAAAACATAGCCCAGCACCCGCCCACCCCGCACATACCCACTTCACTCTTCTCCCCCGCCTCCTTTCTCTGCCCCCCCCCCCCCCTCTCTCTCTCTCCCTCTCTTCATGCCATTATGTATTTTCTTCTTCAGGTTTTCTTTCTCTCCCCCTCTCTCTCTCTCGCCTCCCCCCTTCTCCTTCTTCCTTTCACCTTCTCATTCGCTCCCCATGCACCCTTTCTATCAGTCTGTATGCAGTGTTTCCCATAGATTCAAAACAAATTTCCCGAAACTGAATCTCAAATTTCCTGAAATTCACAGACATTTCCTGAAATTTTCAAATTCTAATATTGTAAGTGAGAAAAATCGGACAATAACAAAGCAAGCCTAAACTTGGTCAAAGTAACCAAATTCAAGGAATTTAACCTTTTTTATTGAATGCACTTTTTTAAAATAGCAACAAAATTACAAAATGCGTGCGAGGAGCGCAAGGAGCAGAAAATTTTGAGCTACGCATGAGGCAAACACTTCTTTAAAAATAACATGAATACTGAAAGTTGCTACGTATAATTGTTATCATCTGATTTCCCAAAATTTCCTGGAATTTTTTCATTTCCCGAATATTACCTGAAAATGTTCCGGATTTATAGGCGCTGAAGCATTCAATTAATTTCTTCCTATACCGGGTACCTATGTACCTCACCTGGGTCAAGTGCAGCACAATGTGAGGGAATTTCTTGCTGAGGGAAAACACGCCATGGCTGGGAATCGAACCCACGTCCCTCAAATTGAAAGACGAGAGTCATAACCCCTAGACCCCCCAAAAAACGAAAAAAAGTTGAATAGTTTTCCTACTAGAAAAAAGTTGAATATTTTGTATGAAAATGAACTGGATTTGTTTGAAATGCATGCTATTTTTTATCACAATGGCCCGTATTCCGAAGTCAGGTTTAACTTAGACCACGGTTTAACTCTGTGCTAAAATTATGGGAAGCCGAAAGTGTCAAAATTGTTATTAAGTTGTATGTTTCTCATGTTTACTGTGCTCTTTCCTGATTCATCGATTGTGAAGACAATCATCTATTTATACTTCCTAGACAGTTATGAATGATTTGATAGCCAAATGAGCTGAAATATGATATCTATACCGTTAGTGAATTATGTAACAATTGGCTATCCATACTTAAACCACAACTTGAAACCTGAGTTTAAGTTAAACCCGATTTCAGAATACGGGCCATTGTATCTGTGCTTCTTCTTCTCTATAAGTACAGGCCACCGTCTGGCGTATTGTCGTACTGTGATGCTTGTGATGGAATGAGTTGAGAAATAAAATAATCTTGAAGAAAAAACCCCGAGACCACGACGCCCCAAAGCTTATTTGATTTTAATACCCACAACCAACATTGAATTGTAATTTCATTATCATGACCATGGAGTCTGCTTAGATTATTTTTTTTTATAATACTAAGCCTGTCTTCTATTTACATTCACTGTCGTCTTTTCCTTGTCAAACCCCCTTGTAATCAATACTTTACCCGTTTTATCTCCTTATGCAGGTCCCAGAAAGCCATTGCTCTCCCACCTGCCCATCATCGCATGCTCGCTTCTCGTTGCCAGGGCAACCATCTTGCTGTTTCGTATGTTTGTATTGTGAGGGGAGCCTCAACCATTCCACTGATGGTAAGCTTGCCTTGCACCGCTGTGGCGTAGGCCTTTGCTGGATGGTTATAAATGGGGGGGGGGAGGGGGTACCAGGGAGTACACCCCCTCCCCCCCCCCCCCATGCACGTACAAAACACACACATACACATGACCTGAATTCTGAACTTCGGCCATGGTCTAACTCTATGCTAAAAATATGGATAGCCCAAAATGCCAACAATTTGTTTTTATCGTATATTTCTTATGTTTACTGTCATTTTCCCCCATGCTTTGCAGGTGAATAAACAGTATTGGATTAACCATTCCAAGAAAATAATAAATGATTCGAATACAAAATGAGCTGTTATACTCAGGCGCGGATCCAGGGGGCACAGGGGGCACGTGCCTCCCCTTTTGAGAAGCAAAATAAAAATTTGTGATGTAAAAAAGCCCCTCTTTTGAAATTGAAGACCTATTTTTTATTTGTTTTTATAGATAACATTAACTTTAAACCAGGGATTAAATTAAACCCGAGGTCAGAGTATATCTAATGTGTAAATGACAGAGGATTGAGTCGACCATATCACAGTCTTAAAATGATGTCAAATCTTTATCCAAGTTTATATGCAAGTCGTGTACTTATGCATGAATCATGGAATACCCCCATTCACCCCCCCCCCCCTCCGCCCAACAACATATACAGGCATATACGTGCACAATATGAATAACTGTTGATGACAAACACAAATGAAAAGCACAATGTAAAGATTATGAGATTATGGTGTATATTATCACTGTTATTCTCAACTTGACCATACAATGATATAAAAACAAAGTCATAGATAGAAGACAGAACACTATATGGCGTGTGGGTCAAGTTTCACACAAGAGAAACGGCGATAATTAATATGAAGGTTAACATTAAAGGAAAAATATGCCGTATTATTCCTCTTTTGTCTGTAATTACAACCGAAATCCACCCCTCCTACAAATTACAGAATCTTGGAAAATGTATTATGAAAGTCCAATAATTTTCGCAACGGGGCAACAGCCACTGGAAGGCATTCATGGTTACATGGTCTTATTTGGAAAGAGTTTTATCTACTTTGGACATCATTTTCATTTTCTTTAGTTTCCGATATAGACTCTGCCAATTTTCTCGATAATACCAATTCGCTGCTTTTTCTCCGATTATTAACTTTAAAAATAGTGATGATGTGAGTATTGTTTGAATTATTGCGTTACCTTGCATCGACCGAGCGGTTTTAATTCCTGTTACTGCAAAATCTATTTTTACTAATCAATAAACCGCATCAAAGAGGAATTATTTCAAGGGACTTAAAAAGTGAAAAATTATGTTATTATTATCTAAATCCATCACAAAATTAGCTTTTCGTATTAAGAAGGTCAACAGTTTTGCGTGCTTCACAATGTTTCAGAGATTTCGCTCCATACACCATGTTTGGCCCTATTTCTTTTTTTTTTTGGGGGGGGGGGCTCACTACGCCTCTGATTTGTATGTTCTAAGATTTTTCCAACGAGGGTAAAAAATCTTGCCCATTGGCAAATAAATTATGAGCTAACAGATCTGATCATTCTCATAATTGGCCGATAAATTACCTAAAACTTTATTCGGCAGCGTAAGGCGAAGCGTTGTTAAAGAAATTATCAATTTGAATAATCTATGGTTGGGTAAAAAAATAATTCACCAATTAATATTAAGAATATTGAAATCGTAATGATTTCCTAAGAGAAAGAATACCGCTACTGTTTCGATTCTTTCATAAAAACATATCATTGTAGTTTGTTTCAATGATTGTAGTCTTACAATTATCTATTTTTTATACATCATTGTGAATTTATTACCTCATTCAGAGTCAGAGGGGATTCCATCACTGTACCAAAACACAGAACTATAATCTAGTTTTCCCGGGAACTATGTAAAGCGGAAGTACCCTGTTTTATTAAGGAAGCGTTCATAATTTTAATTATCTAGAGAAGACTGAGGAAGGAAGAAAAAAAATAATTCAATAGAAGAAGAAAAAAGAAGTTACTTGTAAAACAGAAAGAGCACAATACAATGGCGGTGAGATATGTTTACAAATGGTTGCCAGTACCATTGTTGCAAACGGTAAAGCACGATTATTATTGTCATTTCAAAAGTGGGAGTCCCCAATGTTTTGTGCAAATCTTGTCTGCAATATTTACTTCAACATTACAGAATGGTCCTATCTTAAGTGGCTCCAACACGTGGGGAGCAGTTCATGAAACAAAATCACACTATATGTTGTAAGCTACTGAAATCCTTGCATCTGATTGGCTCAGAGCAAATTCGTCAGTGAAAATCACCGATAGGAGGCATCTTGAAATGGTTGTAGCCAGCGTATGCTAACGTAATTATGTATGGCAACCCATTTTAACTTTTAATCACATTTCTTGTTATCAAGAATTTGTAACAAAAAACAAATAATTTTTAAGACCAAGACTTGGTTCCGTGTTTAATACATATGAAAAATAATAAGGGTTAAATGATAAAAGGGCTTGCCTTATAATTGGCCAGTATAAGGTGTGAAAATCCCTTTTTTATAATAGCCTGAAACTGCAATAATCATGTTTGGTATCGGATTACCATCTATTCTTTTTTTTTCTTTCTTATTTGTGTTTTAAAAGGTTCTGTACGATGTGAGAAGTGCCCTCAGGGATACTGGTTCAACATCACTACCGGATCCTGCGAGCCTCGGAACCTGGACTACCTCCGCTGGGACTCTATCCCAGCCCTGGTCTACATCGTCATCTGTTCCTTCAGCATCTTAGTGAACGTCGTCGTCCTGGGCGTCATCGCCTACCACCATACCTCGCCCATCGTCAAGGCAGCCAACCGTGAGTTGAGTCTCATTCTCCTCTTTGGCACCATCGTCGCGCTCGTGGCCCCGATGTTCCACATCGGTCTCCCCACGGTACAGCAGTGCATGATCCACGTTGGTCTCCAGGGACCCATGATCACACTGATCGCGTCCGTTTATCTAGTCAAGACCAAAGGGGTGTTGTCCATCTTCGAGGCCAGACTGCCGGACCTAATGCACAGGCACATGTTCCTACAACGACATCTTCAGATCCTGGCCGTTTTTACTCTTGTCCTGATCGAGGCAGTAGCGGCAACGCTCTATCTGCTTTTTGCGCCACCTGGAGTGCTGTACATTGATAGTCACATCCCGCACATAACGTACGTCGAGTGCAACTATGGCATCGTGGCTCTACCGGTCCAGTGGCTCTATAACTGGATCATCGTAGCAATTGCCTTTGCGCTCGCTTACAGAGCACGTCACCTTCCTGAAAACTTCGGAGAAGCTAGCTTGATCGCGAAGAGCATGGGGTTGAGCCTCCTAACGTGGTTCATTAGCTTCATGTGCTTCATACTCTCAAGTGGGAGCATGAAGGCCATCTTCCAGAATGCCATCTTGGTGGCCAGCCCGTGGATCTTCATGGGGTTCCTCTACTTCCCCAAATGCTACATCATCTTGAAGCAGCCACACCGGAACACGGTGCATGAAATACGAAGAATGACACTGGCGCATGTCCAGAGAAATGCGGAACAGGTGTGCGGTTCATCAGCATCTCGAAGGCGCAGTTCACTTGATCCTTCAGAACAACCATACAGAGACAAGATGAACTGCCGAACAGCGCCCTCTAAGGACATTGGATCGTGTAGAAATGAAGACAGGATTGTCCTGCAAATTGATATTCCAGAAAATTCTCGGCAGGGAACCGACGAAACTGGGATCTCTGGCAGTGTTGATATTTCACCTTCTAGCAGTCGGTCATCAGGGAACACCATGGAGGATGAACCTGCCATCTCTTCGCTAAATGACACCTCGACGGTACCACCGATTGAACTCCAAACATGCAATGGATGTTCTACACCACACCTGGGTAATGCCACCATTTCAAGTTCACAGCGTGACGCAGAAGCGACTAAGCCATACACCATTGGTCGAGGTGGTACTGGGAATTCGGAGATGCCTTTAAGGTTTGATGAAGATAAATCGCCAGCCATTCACCCGACTAGCTGCACTGAAATTCTTGATGAATCTGCAGTCCCCGCCTCGAATTACGTTACTCCTCAAGAAACAAGGAGAAATACTGATGCTTGTGCTGTGATTATATCTTTAGCAAATAAAAGTCCCCAACGTTTGTATATTAGTAATGAAATAGCGTGAACTAAAAGTGAAACATATGAATAACATTGGAGATATTACTGATTTTGGTCACAACACAAGAAAAGGACGTGTCTTTTATCTCTTCATCTCTTCGACACTGTTCGGTATCCGTATGAAATTGACGCAATAAATCAAGAAAACATCCGATAGGGAAAGTCACATTATCAAGATAACGGATATGAAAGAAATGAGAGTGAGTCGGTCTTTTGGACTCACATTGACCAAAAAAAAATCCTAAAATGCCCATAACGATACCAACTACATTACATAACATACGGGGCAGCTGCTCGTTTATGACGTCACAAATCAAAAACTGAAAATTCTAATAACTTTCTTAATCTTCGATAGATTTTCCTCAAACCTTCACAAATGTGTTTAATTATTTTTTCTGATATCTTTACAACAAACTTTTCTTCAGGGTGAACTTCCCCTTTAATAACTAAGAGGGGTCTGTGATTAAGCAGCAAAGTGACGCAACCCTTTCTGGGAAGATTATGGATTTTGATCGACAGCCTCTTTCTTCCCATTATTGCAACACATCCACATGCAAGAGTTTTCGGGGGATGCATTTCAATTTTCAATTTATTTTATTTCATTTTCAACAGAACAAAGTAATGTGGTCAAAATAGTTACAGTGAACTTATACAGACAAAATAAATTCAGGCATGTACAGTATATGATATTTATCTATAAGTAAAAGCAAAACAAAACAGAGTATTATATATAAGCAAAATATCATAACCATTTTAAAATAAAATTCTGAGAAAATGGAGGGATCCACTAAAAAGTAGTGCTTATATTGTGTGGACCCCTCTAAATAATTATTTTAGAATTGCCTACGAAGACAGACACGAAGATGACAAAACAGGGAACAGCAAAACAAAAAAACAAAGAACAAGAAACAAAAAAACATGGAAGCACACACAAGGGAAATGAAAATAAAAAGGGAAAAGAGATAAAGAAAGATAATGGAGCAGGATTTCAACGCGCGGATAATAAAAAAAAATAATAAGTTAAGGAGGCATGAAATGGTGAATTTAATGATATAATTATTTAAAATTGAGGAAATGATGACCTGTATGATTTCAGAAAATTATTTTTAAGTTTCATTTTAAAAGAACAGAGGGATGGGCTTTTAATGATATCTTCACTAAGGGAGTTCCAGAATCTCGGGCCATCGTATATAAATGTTTTTTTTAGCTAACAGTGTTCTTAAAAGAGGTAAATGGAACTCATTAGTCTGTCTCTTAGGGTAATGATGAAATGAACGATTTTGAGGGAACATTGAATCAAATACGTGAGGAAGTGAATTGTTATTATATTTATACATAAATTGGTCTAAGTGAAACAGATATAGATCATTTATTTTTAGCAGCTTGTTTTCAGCAAACAATGGGTCTGTGTGAGAAAGAAATGAAGAATGGTTAATTATACGGAGAGATTTCTTTTGTAATAAAAGAAGTCTACTTAATATAACTTGGTGGGTGTTGCCCCAAACAAGAATATATATATCAAACCAAAATGATGAAATCAAACATTCGGATTTCATGCGGCAATAGGTTCGCCTTACTTCAACGTAACTTTCGCGGACATTAATAGTTGTTGATCAAATTCCTATGTTTTTTTTTTTACATCTCTATAAGCTTGGTCTTAGTGAGCGTTGTGATGTTCGTCTATTTATAGGCCTAATCAAGCTGCATGTCCAAGCAACAACCTGATCTAGATATACATGGTTCGAGCCGCATATCGATTGGTTTCCATCCGCGTCGACTACTCTCCATTTTGGTATCGTTCCATTTGGTCTTATCTTACTTCGTCTTCAACCAAATCGTCTACTTATCATCATGAACCCATTTCCACGGAGGCTTTCCCATTTTCGTTTTATATAGACTTGGTCTTAAACACACAGAAAAAACAACGCTGTTCGAACGTTACAATACTTGTTTAACAATTTAAACAAGTGTTTCATATTTAATACAACACATAGTTTAATTTTTGTCTTGCCTGCATAGCAGAGCGAGACTTATAGACGCCGCTTTTCCAACGGCTTCAGCGGCGGCGGGGCGTCAACATTGAAATCTTAACATAGGGTTAATTTTTTGAAATGACATCATAACTTAGAAAGTATATGAACCTAGTTCATGAAACTTGAACATAAGGGTAATGAAGTAATACTGAAGATCCTGCCTGAGTTTGTCACATGACCAAGGTCAAAGGTCATTTAGGGTCAATGAACTTAGACCATGTTGGGGGAATCAACATCGAAATCTTAACTTCAGATTAAGTTAGAAAGTATTATGAACCTAGTTCATGAAACTTGGACATAAGGGTAATGAAGTATATTACTGGACATCCTTCCCGAATTTCAGGTCACATGACAAAGGTCAAAGTTCATTACGGATCATTGAACTTTGACCATGTTGGGGGTACTTGTTGAAATACCTCATAACTTTGAAAATTTATGGATCTAGTTCATAAAACTTGGACATATTCGAGTAATCAAGTATAACTGAACATCCTTTGCGAGTCTCGGGTCACATGACCAAGGTAAAAAAAAGTTTATAATAGACAGCGTTGTATAAACAGTTTAAACATCGTTTTTGCTGTGCACACAGAGATGTGTATACTGTAGTTGAATAAACTGTTCATGGACCGAATTTTTCATTCGACAAACAAAATAATAAGAAGGTAAAATGGAAATGGAAATATAATGCACTGATAGAGTATGTAGTGAAAATGAGCAGACATTATTAGACATTTATGGATCCTTGTGCCTCCCTCGTCTGAGAGATCAACACCTCGACTCCTAAACATTTAATAACTTTCCGAAGTGTGCTTGATAAGAAGTCTCCTCGACCTACAGATTGGCAATCTTACATCGTTCCTTATCTCCTTTGCGTATGCCCCGTGCAAATGAGCCTATCAATTATTCACATTCTAAATGTGTCCTGAGTAATTTGGAGTCTTGATGGCAAAATGAATATTTCATACGCCGTGTTGTACATCATATTAACCTTTTTTTTTGTTTTACATCAGAATTAATGGTGGATGTTATGGGTATGTCTTGCGAAGGGTTACGATAGATTCAACTGAAATTCAAATTTATTTATATAGTTACGACATAATTATGAGTTTAGATTGATTGTTAGATTGGAATATATCGTAACTCTTTGAAAGATGGAGCCCTTTGTCATCTCCTAGTACCGCTATAGCTTATATCAGTGACACAGATCCACCACCCCCGCCCCTTGATGATCGTCCAATGTGCTGTCTATCTCAAAGAAGGAAGACCCCCCACCCGCCGTCGCATTAGATTCTTGTAATTACCCCCTTTTCTCTACAATTTCTTTCTTTCGGGCGGTGGGGGCAAACCACTAGCGTACCTACGGGGGGGGGGGCAGGGGGGGCACTCTGCCCCCCTGACGAGCCACAACCCATACAAAATACATATCACTGCCCCCCTGACGAGCTTGAAAGACCTTTTATGCCCCCCTGACGAGCTTGAAGACCTTTATTGCCCCCCCTGACGAGCTTGAATACTTTTTTTTTCTTTTTTTTTTGCTTGTCAATTTTTTTCTGGTACAATAACCTTTATTTTTGATTGAAGACCTTTTTTTTTTTTTTTTTTTTTTTTTTTGCTTGTCAATTTTTTTGGCGGCCGATTTTGCCCCCCCTGTGGAAAATCCTAGGTACGCCACCTATTTTAATAAGTGTTTGTAATAATACGTAATTTCTTGTCATCGGGACAATGGGGTGGGATTTGTCCCTAAAAGGATTGCCAAACAAAAGTTCGAAATAAAATCGATTCACCCCCCCCCCCCGTAATCATCCGCTATACATGGCTTGTACGACATGATGCATGTCACATTATTTCAAGCTGAATGACTATACAGCCCGAAATGTCATTAATGTTATTTTAGGTCGTCATTATTTTACTTTTCATTGTGACTTGCTATAAATAAACCATGAGAAATAGGAACATACCCCTGATAAACAAATATTTCCTTCCAGTCACATGAACTTTCGCTTTTTGGAATGTGAGGGAACATCACAGGAAATTATAGAAATGTAATTCTACTGGCTTTCACAAAATGTGAATGATCATATATAGAGAAAAGCCTTTTCTAGTGGCGAGTTCAGGAGGCGGTGCTGGCACAAGTAAAGGGGCGCATGAACTGTCCATCAACGAAATCTTTATCTGCGCCCTCTATTTACAAATTTGCTATCCCCCCCGGCCTCTTTTTAAAAATCATGGATCCGTAATTATACTAATTTATGACTTTAAATAATGCAATTTAAAAAGAAATTCACTGTTATGCCGCAATCGACCCAGGAGAGGTGAATGTGCACCCTGTACAAAAAAGTACCTCGTGATAGCGGCTCAGCTACATGGCTGGAGGTAATAGTGTGATAACATGCAAAAGAGTACAGATGTTACATAATAATTGTAGGTATACTTGAAACTTTCAAGTAAAATTGAGACTAAACGTATATAATGTCTATCATTATGGAGCACCGTCAACATACTCCATTGATAACTACCACTGCTAAAGGATTTAATGTTTTGAGTTACGATGTATAAGGTTTCCATGGAGATATCGTTAAAGGGCAATTCCACCCCACCACAACAAAACGTTGATTTGAATCAAAAGAGAGAAATCCAACAAGCACAACGCTGAAAATTTCATCAAGATCGGTCTTAAATTAGGAGGGTTATGACATATCGCTTAATTTCACAAAGCAGTATGCACATCCTGATCGGTATCAACATTTTTCTGGGGTGGACTGGCTTGACCTTTATATACATCCCTCTGGTAGTATTGTCATAAGATGGCGACAGTCATCATTCAGGGTGTCATTGCACAAAACAATCGTAATTCTATTCTAAAAATGAGCGTAAATAAAGGCCACCGCACATCTTACGACTTGGCCACGATCCGATCGCATTTTGCTCATTTTCTGAAAATATTATTGAAAAGTATCTTTTTATTTGATTATAAAAAGCCAATCGTACGATTTCTATGACGTCATTACGACTTGATATTAAATTCGCTTTTATTAGGATAATAGCATAGTCGCATATTTGAACATAGGAATTCGTTCGAAGATTTAGAAAATTACACAGTAAGATATTCCATGTCTAAATATCAGCATCAAATTCTACTTTACGTTTTATTCCAAAAATCGGGTCGCAGACCAATCGTAAGGTGTGCGGTGGCCTATAAAAAGATATGGGCGAAGTTTATTGCATACTTGCGACAATGTGAAAAGTCGGAACTGCCTTGATTGACGATATAGCATTTGGTGTATATGTTGGGCAAGCAAGTCATGAGATCACTTTGCCTCCATAAATTATTTCTATTTATTTCATCGTATATGAATTGTTATTACTCGATGTTATTTATTGATTAAATGCACACTATTCACATAATGCATTGTCTCGTGACATATTGTATTGTTTGGCGTATAACAGTTACATCACGAAGGCTGCCAGGATCACAAGTAGGATATTTGGTTTTTGTTTCTTGAAGTGTGACGAATTTCTATTTTTTAAGACATTAAAAATATCTAAACATGTTGATAAAGGATAGATACCAACGTTCTCTTGTTAAAACAGGAATACATAAGGCCAGTAGCGTTGTTCTGATGGGGGGGGGGGGGCAAAATGAAAAAAAAAAATGTCAAAATGATCGGCGCCAGAAAATTGACAATTTGTATGTTTAATTACAATTTTATGCCAGTTTTAATGGTTTTATTGTGCTTTACAATGACATTCGAAACGCATATTTGCAGTGCATATTATAATAGTACATGTTTAAAAAAAATTGACTTGCGTATACTGAACCTGAATAATATAAACACTGACTCAGCGAAGGGGGGGGGGTGTACTAAAGCATGTATGGTATTGGTATATTGTTTGGAATGTTGGAATTACGACTCATCCCCCCCCCCCCCCCCCCATGGACGCACACATACAGACAAAATAGTCACTTTTATTTTCCATTTCAACTTGGATTGAATCTTATTAAAGAAACATGTTATTGGTCGGTTGTTTCGCTCTCTCTCTCCTTCTCTTTTAATTAAAAAAATTGTACCTCTTGCTTCCCTTCCATTCTTCTTGCTTATTAATTGCACTCTAACATTTTGATGACATAATGATATTCAGATCATCCTCCCCATGCAACAATGACCCAGTCCTCCCGATATGTCTCTCACGAGGGGGCGCTGTTTAATCATCATAATTATTCAGGAACAGAACATTATTGTACAGAATACAAAATAATTTGTGAAACCTATAAGACTGACTCCGGAGAAGAAAAATATCTCTGATAAGCAAAAAAAAAAAAAAAAACAAGGGAGGAGGGGGATCCATCACTTTCAATTACATTCCTCAAATTCCCCTTGACTCCAGAGACCACACTCTTTTTTTCTTTTGCCTTCCCCCCCCCCAAAAAAAAAAAAATGTTCCAAACGGATACACAATTTGTGACAAACGGGAAAGTATATTCCTATATGTCAGTAGAAAGCGGGATGCAGAGGGGAAGAAACAAGATTTTTTTATGCGAATCCCCCCAAAAATTCACGTAATAAACACCAAGTCCTTGATTTACCATCTTAAAATGTACACAACTTCCTTTGGTGTAAGCCCGGTCACTTTACTCACTCGCTTCTTAATTATGTTTCCGAAAATGATACATAAATTATACTTGCCCCTTACAGGAAAAAACAAATTCTGTGTACGTCCTTGTTCTACAGAATCTTAGATTTCCTATTATTATATTTCCCCAAAAATATCTTTCTTTTCTTTTCTTTTCCCCTTAATTTTTCTTCCTCTGTTTCCGCAATATCATAGACCCTCCTGCACTCCCACCCCTCCCCCAACTGGCTGGGATATACCGGATTCGCAGTAATACGGATATGACAAATTTTGCAAAATGACCAACGCAGTACATATATATTTCACGTTTAGCGATGACCGTCGACATAGGCCATGGAGAAATTTGCCATAAATAACTTTGCTTAGTTAGGGGTACTCCGGGCTGAAATAAGTTATCTAGATAGCGTAAAAACAATCGACCAAAAGGCTGTAAATCTCTGATAACGAATCACGAAGTTACTGAATTTTTACTTTAGCGATATTTTTGTGAAAACAGTTATTATGCACGCCCGCATGAAATAGATGGGCCGATGGTGTCATATCTCCACTTTCCCATTTCTTGTGTTATTTACATGAAATTTTATTTATTTTATATTTTCACACATGTATTGATGATATGTCTCCCTTGTAGTGAAATAATTAGTGACAATTGATATATTACATATTATATCAATAGTCAATCCATAATTTTATTCCATTCTTGGAGAACTAAATTTCAATACATAATTTCATTTCATAGAATACAAAGTTGGGATATTTTGTTCATTGCATGCACATTTTAAATGTTGGGTGCGTCGTGGTCTAGTGGTTCTGACTCTCGCCTTTCAAACAGAGGATCATGGGTTTAAATCCTAGCCATGTGTGTTTTCCTTCAGCAAGAAATTTATCCACACTGTGGTGCACTCGATCCAGGTGAGGTGAATGGGTACCCGGTATGATTTATTCCTTGACGCTTTAGCGCCGATATGGCGGCTCAGCCGGGGTAATAATTATGATACCACGTATCAAAGCGCAGTTGAGTATATGCACATAGTAACAGTGCTATATAAATGGGCATATTATTATTATATACTGTCCACTGTAATGGGTAATGTATTTTAGTAAAAATAAATATATATATTCTGGGCAATCATTATCCAATTGAACAAATTCATTACCTAATTATTAGTTTTTATTACCCAATTGGACAGATTTTAACCAATAGTTGTGTGGACAGGGTTGGTACGGTTGGGCATTTTTTTTGCCTAAATATTTTAAGAGTGTGTTCATACGTGCATGCATGAAATATTTCTTGACAGAAATAAAGCAAAACTTTGAAATATCTTTACTATTACTAAATAGGTTCATTATTGCGGATTGAAATAATCGCTAGAGGGTATTCATTTGTCTCGCAATCTACTATGGTCAACAAGGAAATTCGTGATCACTCTCGCAAAAAGTGTTCACTGGCTTTCTAGGAAATTCGTGATCACTCTCGCAAAAAGTGTTCACTAGCTTACAAGTTCACGAGCTTTCGAGTGCCGCTGCAACTCTTTATCAAGTTGATAAAGAGTTGCAGCGGCACTCGAAACTCTTTATCAAGTTGATAAAGAGTTGCAGCGGCACTCGAAAGCTCGTGAACTTGTAAGCTAGTGAACACTTTTTGCGAGAGTGATTGATAAAGAGTTGCAGCGGCACTCGAAAGCTCGTGAACTTGTAAGCTAGTGAACACTTTTTGCGAGAGTGATCACGAATTTCCTAGAAAGCCAGTGAACACTTTTTGCGAGAGTGATCACGAATTTCCTTGTTGACCATAGTAGATTGCGAGACAAATGAATACCCTCTAGCGATTATCTTTACTATTTTTTAATATATATATATATATAGCTTGTTCGATTTTGATGAAATTTCTAGTGTTTTGTGTGACTTATTTTATTCTCTCTGATCAAACCAAATTATTTTCAGCCTGGATTACCCCTCCAAAAGAACTGGTCTGTTTATCAGGACATTTTATAAATGGCCGTTGAAATAAGGGATTTCTCGAAAATAGCTATATTTTTGTTGGATTAATACGAATCAAAATGTAGTTCGAAATAATAATTACTCTGGACCGTTTTGGACTGAGATCCGGGTATTTTTCGTGGGTCGAATGTGTGCGTTCAGATTAAATGGAAATGACAAATGCGATTTCAGTCTATTCACACAAACATCATGATGTCTAATTTCCTTTGTATGCATGCATGTGTTTATCAGTGGCGTAGCTAGGATTTTTTTCCTGGGGGGGCACTGGGGGGTCCTTGCTCTTTCAGGGGGGCACCATTTTTTCCGTTGTGTGTGTATGTGTCACAAGGGCGGATCCGACTATCGCCAATAGGGGACGGGGCCCGAAATTATCTTCACCTGTATTTCCCCCGATCAGTCATTTCTTAGTTTTATTCTTATAAAACAACATAACTTGATATAATCTCATAAGCCTTAGCCTATAGGCCTATGTAAAGTGCGAGCGCGAAGCGCGAGCGATTTTTTTTGTTACTTTCATGTATTTTGTCCGGAAAATTTAATATTTTGGGCAATGTTATGTGTAATCCTGAACAAGATTCGTATGTGACTAGATGGTTGCTGCGAACGCCAAGCGTGAGCAGAAATTTTAATTAACTGTTCTAGCATTATCGAAAAGGGACCTGTTAAGGACGGCTTACATTTACCCACGAAGATGGTATATATTTCAATAATGCGAGCGCGAAGCGCGAGCAAGTTTTTTTTGACATTCCGACCTAAAAAATGGGCATTCTAAGCACTCTTTGTATTAATAAATGGGATAGGTAGGCCTATGTAACTAAACAATTGATGCGAGCGCGAAGCGCGAGAGGAAGAAAATTGAGATTTTAGACCTAAAAGCGGGACACTCAATTTATATTTTGTAAATAAGATATATAAATAGGATATAGTTAATTGGGTATCATTAATAATGCGATCGTGAAGCGTGAGCAGACGATTATTGATATTCTGATGTGAAACTGGATAATTTAAGTACATTTATTATAAAGAACATGCAGGCTATCGCGCATGTTTTAGATTTAGACCTAGAATCTGGGCAGTCTGAATTCATTTGTTTAATGGAACATTATGAAATACACGTAGACAATAGGAATTTGGCAAATCAAACAATTTTACCACGCAGCGTGAGCTTGAAAATACTGATATGTAGACTATAAAAGGGACATTTTACAGCTAAAGCACTAAAATTTGTTAATGAAAAAATGATGAAAGCTCTATATATTTTGTATATTGGCTTCAAAACTTGCTCCATATCAGCCTATTGAGCAAGATATGAATCTCATCGAACAGGCGATTCTGGCGCGAAGCGCAAGCAAAAGTTTTATATAGTAACATGAAAGATTTTTTTTTTTGCAGGTCTTCCCTTCACATTATTTCATTCACTCGTCTTCCTCCTCTTATTTTCCTCTTCTTTTTTTTTCTTCTGTCTTTCTTCTTCTTTTCCTTTTTTCTTTTCTCCCCTTTTTTTTTTTTTTGCTCTGCCAATTTTTTTCAGGGGGGGCACCTGGGGGGGCACACCAAATCTCAGGGGGGGGCACGTGCCCCCCCAGGCCCCCCCGTAGCTACGCCACTATGTGTAAGCAAATACCGTTTGTTATAATGATAAGGGTCGTGATTATGTGATCATGGGCGGATCCAGGATTTCCAAGGAGGGGGGGGGGTTACAGTGAAAATTTGACAAGCAAGCCCCGTAAAAAGGTTTTCATTACCAAATGAAGGTCATTTATTCATAGAACAATTTGACAGCCAAAAAACAAAACAAAAAAGCCATATGCACGACATATGCCCCTATTTTTTTTATCTCTCAAGGGGGGGGGGGGGGGAGGTGCACTGGCCGGATGTGGCCCTACCTGGATCCGCTAGTGGTGATGATGATGATGGTGATGATGATGGTGATGGTGATGATGATGATGATGATGATGATGGTGATGATGATGATGATGATGATGATGGTGATGATGGTGATGATGGTGGTGATGATGATGATAATGATGATGATGATGATGGTGGTGTTGGTGGTTCAGAAGGATAATTCCAGATCATCCTTTGTTTTCATATCCCCCTCCCCTTGTCGTCCACCCCCTCTCTCTCTCCCTCCCTCGCTCTTTGTTTTATATTTCCATTTATTTTCTGGATCTTCTTTCTTCTTTCTTTATATATTTTTTCCATTCTCTCCCTCTCCAGTCTCCCAACAGTCTTTATGTTTACCCAGCATACCTCAGTTCGTTCTCTCATAAAATAGACATTTATGAGAGAGGGGGCATGGGGCAATCCCGTGGACTTCTCCAAGTTTTTGTAGGCCCTACATTAGTATACGCCATGTGAAACGGGACATTTGTTACGAGCGGTATTGTCCGGATATATAAGAAAGACCTGACCGTTATAGAGCAAACAAATTTAACCGTATTTTGTGAAGCTCTATTTTTACACATTTTCGAGAGGCCAATCCCCTTTTATGGTGACCATAATTTTTTAATCAACTTCGTGCTACTCTTTTTAGTCATAGACCTGACACATAAAATTTGTAATAACTTCTTTGTATTTGATAGAGCTGTTAGTAATATAGTTCTTTGATAAGGTGAATTACAATGATTATGAGCGGATACGATCATGATTATGAGTGGAATTCCAGGAATTTATAAAAGACTATGACTTTGTGAAAAATATTTGAAACACTTCACGATATATCTTTAAAATCAATCTTATTTCTTTTCAGAGTCATATGTTTAAGCTATCAGTTTATCAATTCATTATGTTTATTTACACATTAATTAATCAATATTATTAATTGAGTTATTTATTAATTCATTCAATTATTTATTTATTCATTCATTCACTTATCTATTGATTTATTTTCTTTTCTTTTTATCTATTTATTAATTGATTAATTTATTTATTTAATTATTAATTTATTTATTTATTTATGCATTTATCTATTTATTTATTTATTTATCTATTCATTCATTTATTTATCAATTTATTTATCTATTCATTTATACCTACCTACCTACCTACTTTCCTACCTACCAACCTACCTATCTACCTACTTACCTACTACCTACCTACCTACCTACTCATTGATTTATTTATTTAATTCAGGCATGCATTCGACTATTATATTAATTTACCAATTCATTGAATTATCCATTATTTGGATGTTATTGTTTTATCTATGTATTCATCTACATATTAATCGAATTGTTTCTCTGTGTTATTTGTTGATTCATTTGTTTATTTACATATCTATTCCATCATTAATCATATCACTAATTTGTTTATTCATTTATTCACTACTTCGGCATACATTGATTTAGGGTCAGTGTTTTCACTTTGAAGGAAATTTCCCGAATTCCGGGAAATCCGGATCATTTTCAGGTAATTTTCGGGAAATGAACAAAATTCCTAGAAATTCAGGGATATCTGAAAATAACATATAAACTATTATCAAGCGTATAGCAACTTTCAATATTCATGTTGAAAGAATTGTTTGCCTTATACGTAGCTCAAACTTTTCTGCTCGTGCTCCGCACTCGCATTTTGTAATTTTGTAGCTATTATTAAGAAGTACATTCAACCAAAAAAAAGTCAAATTCCTTGATTTTGGTCACTTGACCAAGTTTATGCTCGCTATGTTATTGTCCGATTTTCGTTCAAGATAAAATTTGAAAAATCCAGGAAATGTCTATGAATTTCAAGAAATTTGAGATTCAGTTTCGGGAAATTTGTTTTGGCTCTGTGGAAACACTACGTTTAGGGTAGAAGTATAAGTCACAACTGCTTAGGAGTTCACACTGCTAAAAATAAAACTAAATTCACTCGAAATACCATTACAATTTAACTTCCAAATATTATTCAGCTAGTGAAGAGAAATGCACGTACTCTACTTAATATTGGATGTAGAAAGTAAGGTTGATAATTCTTCTGAGAAGTTCAAGAACGATTTTCGTTCTCTTCCCGATCCTTTCTCGTATCGTTTCATTTGCACTCGTCTGAGAAATTTCTTCTTACTGGACAGAAGCCTAACTTTGAGGGGGCACAGCATAGCGCGTGTGACAAAATTTCTTAAAAGTCCCGAACGATTGAAGCGAGCGAGCAAAATTGTTGACCTTGATAAAATGAAAATATAATATTGTGATCAATGTTGACATTATATTCAGAAAATAACTTATCTAACCATTTTTCCTTCGTTGTTGTTTTGTTTTGTTTTTGTTTTCACTTTTTTCTATTTTTCTCTTCTAGGTCGTGGAATATCTAGGACCAAAGCCCCCTCCCGTCTACACGCGAGGGTACTGGAAAAATTGGAATTATCAAACTCTTATCCATGGGGTACATCTCATTCTGGAATTGCACAACGAAGGTGGCGCTATGCCACATCTCTTACAAAAATATATTGAGGGACATTATTTTGTTTTTAATTATTTCTTTTTGCTCCCTGTGATTTACTTCTCGTCACTTTTGGGTGCATAGCCGTAAGCAGGGGGAAATGCCCCCTACCCCCCCCCCCCCGAAATTTTAAAAAATTTCATTATTTGCAGTCACAATCATATTGCACGAAATCCTTCAATTCTATTTTAAAAAGTGCAAAAGTGCCCCCATGAGAACCTCGCTCGCTTCGCTCCCTCGTTTTCGAGTTTCTTCTCATTTTCCCCCCACATCTTGCCCCCCTCCCTGGAAAAAATATCTGCGTAAAGCCATGTTTGTGTGAAAAGGTGTGTCTCTATCCATGGGTAAACCCTGGGCCCTCTGGTCTGAGACATAATAATGTGCAAAATGAAATGGATGATGAAGAGAAGGAGAGACAGCGAGAGGGAGCGAGAGTGTGTATTAAAGACATATGAAATATATATGGAGACAGAAATAGGAAGGAGACAAAAAGAAGAGAGGGAGAGAGAAACAGAGAGAGGAGGAGAGAGGGAGAGAGAAACAGAGAGAGGGGGAGAGAGGGAGAGAGGATGGAGATGATGTACTAATGGGGAGGGGGTTATAGGGGGGGCGAGAGAGAAGGGAGGGCCCTGGGAACGATTTCTTTTACAGGGGGTGCTGATGTAAATTTTACGAGCAAAAAAGGGAAAAAAAAGTTTCACTACAAAATGATGGTAATTTTGGTCCAGAGAAACTTGAAAAGCAAAAAAAAAAATCTTTCACTACAAAATGAAAGTTATTCCGTTCCCAGAAATTTGAAAAGAAAAAAAACAAGTTTCTTTACAAAATGTAGGTCATTTTGGTTACACTGCTCCAGTTTGTGCAAACCTACCACTATTCCAGGTGGTGCTGCCTATGGAGAATATTACACGCAGAACCCCCCCCCCCCATAGGAAAATATTAGGGGTGCCCCCGCTTCCCAGTGTCGTGAGAGGGAGAGAGAGAGAGAGAGAGGGGGGGGGGGGGGAGAAGTAACCTGTTGAAATGGAAAGACGTGTAGAAGAATGACAATTTTTACAACTAGTTCGCCAGAATTGATGGAAGGAATATAATACAATTTCACACACATGTCCTTTTGTAAAGTAATTGATAGTACTTTTAGCATGGATTTATAATCCTGTAATCTCTAAATTCAACAATATAAATTCCAAATTATTTTGAGCCGATAATCATCTTAAGTAAAAGAGTGGAAGGAATGTTACACACTTTTACCCTATATATATATATATATGCAATAATAGACTATACTTTTAGCAGGAATTATCTACCATAGGTTTTTATATAATTCCTTTCATCTCTAAAGTCAGCAAAAACCCCAAATCATTTTAAGTCAATTATCATCTGCCGAACAAAATGACTGGCTAATTTTAGCTGTGATCTATACAATCCTCTCATGCTGCAACGATTAGCGCTCATTACGATCGGTGGCAGTTTGCTTCACTTCATTGTTAATATCGAATAGGATGGTTTCGAACCCTTCACTTTAATGACGATTGTCAAATACTTCATTACAGATTCAAGTGCTTGGTTAAAGGGGAATGCACCTTTGTCATAAATAATACTGTTCGCGACGGGAGAAAAATACGAAAAATATCATGTTGACAGTTTGAAAACGGACATAAGAAAGTTATGGCTGTTTGAAAATTGATATCCCTATAAATTTCAAAATGGCATCTGGATGAGGTGGTATAGGGACGACTTTCCCCATAGGCCATGTACTTAATTACCAGGGATTTGTGATTTTCTCCCCAAGTACATATTCTTCTGGGGCAGTATAATAAAAATATAACACAGGTAGCATATTGTCTTATGTCCTCATGAAAGAAAACTATAATTTTTATGTATTGGAGTATGATATACATGGAAGAGTAGACCTTGCCTTACATCACTATGGCATCACAAATGTGGCCAATTTGAAGTCTCCATATAGTGATTAGCATTTTTTTTGTTAAAATTCATTTTATTATTATCATTTTATTATGAACATTATTATTATTATTATTATTTGTCAGATATTGTTCAAACTTTCACCTATTGACTTGTGTGATTTTCTGCCCCCCCCCCCCCCCCCCCATTGAAAAACACAGTATTTACATTTTGCACAAGTTGAGATATTAAGCTTTTTTTTCAAAGCCACTCAAAACTATTTTATTTCTCAGTATTCTATTATCATAAAATTGAAGAATATTTATGTGCCTATTTTGCCCCCCCCCAAAAAAAAAACCCAACCCCAAATATTGTTGTTGTTGTTGTTGTTGTTTGAGATATTGAAGAAAATGTAGATATTTGGGAAAGTCGAACCGAATGCACGGTTTCCCATGGAAAAACGCAGTATCCACAGATGAAAGAGAATTCCATTCAGTTTTATCATCACTTACTCAGTCTTTATTCCTCATTACCATGAAATAATGTATCATTGGGTCAGATGCATAAAAAGCAGCAAAAAGCAAGCAATTGCAATTGTTTTATTTCATATGCATAACCATTTGCTAGTGCAAGAACCCTTTTTTTGCCTTCAGAAAGCAACAGCTAGCGGTTGAACACTAGCGTTTTGCAGTTACTGAAAAGTGGCTTTCCCAAAATAAATTCTGAAAACTGGATGTGTCATGTGAAAACGGAAGGTTTGCTGACTACTTTTCTGAAAAAAGGTGAAAAAAAAAAGACAGATACTGCGTTTTTCCGAAGGGGGGAGCAGTTTTACTTTTTCCGCTAAAAACAACTATTTATTTGCGTTCGGAATCGCCTGCTACTAGATTCAAATACGTGTGAGACAAATTTAAATGTGTAAAGTTAAAATAGTTCCCTATTTTTGTTGGTGTGCCCCATTTCTGACCTTACTACACTCTAAAAATAATCACTCAATATTGAGTAAAAATTTTTACCCTTTACCTACGTAAAAAGGGAACATGGTTGTCATTGGAGTAAAACTTTACTCAGGGCAGGTTGTGTAAAATATTTCCCAATAAATGTGCAAAATTTTACTCAACAAGAGTGCAGAATATTTGACACAATGGGGAATGTAAAATGTTTAGTATTTATGTTGGGTAATAAGGGAACATGGTTGTTGTTGTTATTGGGTAGAACGTGACATAACACAGGTTGTATAAAATATTTTACTCAACAAGTGTGTAGAATATTTGACACCGTTTAAAATCAACTCTCTAAATGCAATTTTTAAAGAGTAAATTTTACCCTTTTTGAGTGAAAGTGTGCATTCTTTTTTTTTTACACTTTCACTCCAAAAAAGGTAAAAATCTCATTCCATCAGTACTGGCACCTCATCTCACTTTAAGATATACTAGATCTCTTAAAAATAATTCAACGACTGAAGTGCATTAATCCCAGTCTTATTTTCAATAAACTTTATGAAATGCAAACTCTGTACGGTAAAGGCCTATGCCGGCTATTTATTTCGCTAGACATCCCGTCTCTATATTGTCAGGAGAAAAAATAATCTAATTTTTTAATGGTTTGCGATGACTGATTATTTGTTTTCCTTTTAGAAGCAGGTATATATGAAATAGTTTTTGCATTGATATACTAAAGGTACAGTGAAAACTATTTACAATTTTCGGAGAAAATGACATTTGATTTATTTTTTTAGCATATTATGATAGGCATATATGTAGGAAAGCTGCTCGCATTATGACGTCACAAATCCACAAATCAAATTATAATAAATTTTTTATTTTTTGATGGATTTTCATCAGATTTTCTCTAATATTCATTATTATCATCTTTTTTGGCTATTCTTACAATAACTTTTTTTAAGGTGAACTTCCCCCTTCACGATCGTTGCGACTAGGTGGTTGTAATTTAATTGCAATTCAATCTGGAAAATATTTGAGACCACAACTATGTTTCAGTTCCCTTTTTTTGATTAGGCCTACGCCTGCTCACTTTAACATCTCACTCTAAATAATCTTATACTTTAATTGAATTATGTAACAAGTGAAGATGCTGTTATTTTTTTTAAAAGTAAAACTCCATGAACTGCATTTTGGCTGGCTATAAGTTTTTATTCTTCTTTTTTTTTTTGGTTGTTGTAAAGGTTTAAAAAAGAGACAAACTTCCCATTTATTATAATTTCAGGACTTATTCTACGAATATAAATTATAGAGGTATAAAGACAACAAAAGACAAGAATATGAAGTTTAATGATCACAGATGATAATTATCTAGAGGCATGTGCCCTGATTCGAAGCCGGTATCCAGTGAAAAAACATCACTTCTGGATCTTACGTACACGTAAAAATTCCCTCTTTGTATATAGCGCCAGCTAGCGTCTCAGCAAGGAAAGTCCGGACACAGCTTATTTTCGCTAAGTACAGTAGCAGCAGCGGAGTTGAGAAGCTGAGACTCTTCAAAAAATTATCGATTATTTAGCTGTAAACGCACAACTGGAAATGTAGGTGAATAGCAACATAGTCGTGGACACACCTGTCATCACAATGGACCAATAAACGGGTGATGTATAAATCCAAATTATGGAATTTTTACGCCATTGACGGTGAAGTAGCCAAGTCCAAGAAATGGATGCCTCAGCACTACGCTGTGCACCTGACAACCCGCCGAAAGGTTCGGCCGGAACTCTGTGGCCGTTTAGGGGGCGAAGTGGAGTGAGAAAAGTAATGAAGTTTGCATTTGTGACTTTGTTATGTTGCCTTCTCGTAGAGCGTTGTATTGGGCAGGGTATAGATGTAAAGGATGACTTGAAAAGGCGGTTTCCTAACTTGCACAAAAGAGGACTTTTGCCTGGTTTGCTTGGGAAAAGGGCAAATAATGGGGCCCCTCCTCAAGTTGGTGTTGGGAGACAGATGCTCCCGGCTGCACAGAAAGGTGCAAAACCACAACCTCCGGCCGCTGATGCTCGGCCAAGACATCTAGTTCCTCAACCAAATAATGGGCAAGTCATAGAGCTTCCCATGGTTAAGTATCACGAGGTCCCGTGGAAAAACTCAGTAGAACATAACTTCAAATGGCAGGAAAATCAGCGGTCCTTTTTTACGTGCCCCCGCGGTTATTTTATATCAGAGTTATCATATCGTTTTGACACTGCTCAGTCTACTATGAATAGACCATGGGCTTCCAAACAGGGGTCAAAGATGTACACGATTGCCGACAAAATTGCCAAAAAATTATCACCTGAACCGCGCGAGGTCAAGCTTCGCCGAGGCGAGGCAAACAATCCAAAGAATGCTCGGCAACAGTTCATGGATATGGTCGCTCCAGATGTTATCAACCAAAGTCCCCTCACCCAAACGGGCTGTGATCCTATCTTATTTTGCTTAGGACACCAAGCCTGCCTGTTTAAAATCACCGTGGATCTCTGCGGTTTCGACCCTGTGCCTGGTAAACGGAAAATGTTTTTTATAACGGTGAAATGCACGAGTGACAGCGATGAAGGTCTTTATGGTAAAACTAAAAAGGCACTGGAGCTTATGAGGAGAGAAAGAGAGCATGTAATGTACCTCTATTTTGATCAACTTCACTCTGATAAGACCATCACACAGGATACGCTCTATCAAATTCCTGAGGAGGAGGTGTTTGGAATCAGTTGCCCAAGACCTCAGTTGGCTCTTCAGAATGGGTAAGATTTACTATTGATGATTATTCGTTATTCATTTAGACTGTATTTCCTTCTTTACTTTTTTTCTTTAAAAGGGTACTCCGGGCTGATAAAAAAATACTTCAAAATACATGTAAATAGAGAAAAATTCACTGAGCAAAATGCTGAAAATTTCAAAAAAAAATCTGAAAACAAAAAACAGATTTATTGAATTTTAAAGTTTAGCAAAATTTCTACTGAAAACAGCACGTTGTCATGAGATTGAAAGCTTTAGTCTCTACACACTTGTACATGTATTAAAGTTTAGGTACATGTAGGTGCAAAGTATTTTTTTTCTAAGATAATTCAGAATCTAATTGAAAAAAAAAATGCAATGAAATACAGTTTTTGTGTTCAATGTCACTCTGTTGGTTTAGATTTGAAACTCACATAGCAACAAGTACTACATGTAAGTTTACATCATGGCTTGTTACTCTTTTAAAAATAAAAATAATATAATATGCATTCATATTGCGCAAAAACTATTTCTATATTCTATTGCGCTGCAAGAGCTTCCTAGGTGCTGTACATACATGTACTATTGGAATCTATGGGTTTTTAATTTTAACTTGAAATTATGTAAATTTGTTGAATTCCTAATGTTGAGGGGAAGTTTGTTCCATAGTTGTGGGGCTGATATAAGAAATGACCTATCTCCTACACTGTTGTGTTGCTTTTTTGTGTGGGGGTACTTGCAGTGTGAGTGTATCTTGTGAGCTACGAAGGTGATGGTCATGAGATCGGGATTTCAATTTCAATCGGGATCAGGATTTTTTTTGTAGAGAATGAGGTAATAAAAGTGTAAAATTCCGTTTTTTTCTTATGATTTTATTTTAGATTTTTTTTTTTTTTTAAATAAAATATGTGCATCTTTAACATTGATGTTGAAAAGTTGAAGTTGAACTCTAAATTTAGAAATACTGCACCTCCCTATAAAAAAAATGACCCAAATTTAATTCCTGCAGTAATATTATAATCAAGT
This sequence comes from Lytechinus pictus, assembly GCF_037042905.1. Taxonomy (NCBI): domain Eukaryota; kingdom Metazoa; phylum Echinodermata; class Echinoidea; order Temnopleuroida; family Toxopneustidae; genus Lytechinus; species Lytechinus pictus. The sequence continues at coordinate 30,166,922 of NC_087256.1, read as the reverse complement.
CATCCTTGGTAAGCTAACGTTAGATAATAGTAGGAGACTGATCACCTGACACAAGCATGTCTGACATGGCACCACTCATCTCTTGGAAATAAGCATTTAATGCATACTCACCTTGTTGCTCCTTTACAGTAGCAAGTTCATTATTTATTATTAGTTATATTTTATTGATGGGCTAGTCTAATATGCCATGGTGGCCCAAATATACTCTATTTACATGTATATACATTTACAGATGTTTGTATGCACCTGTACATGTACATCCTAACCCAATTATAATTTTGAAAAATGAAATTGTATAATTTTTAGACTCATGTTTACACCTTGGCCTAATGCATTGCATTCAAATTAAAGAATACACATTATTACTGCCAACATACATGTACTTGTAGCGGATATAGATGTGTCACGGTCCTTATTAATTCACACGAACAAGTGTAATTAGCTAGGCTGGTTTATAATACAGGATTAATTTGGACATGTACTGTACAGTCAATTTTATTTTTAGGATAGATCGCAGTGCCAAATTGGCATACATACAACTTTGTATGATAATGCAGCAATTGTTCTTGGTCATTCACCACCTGATGTCGTTTCACAAAGCATGGGGAGGTGTTTCACAAAGACTTATTAAAAGGGGAATCCACCCCAAATAAAAACTTGTTTTTAGATGAAAAAGAAAAATCAGACAAGTTGATACATGTAGGTGAAAGTTTGAACAATATCGCACAAACAATACGAAAGTTATGAAGTTTAAAAAAGTTGTAATCATTGGTAATCACTATACCTATGGAGATTTCAAATTGGCCGCATATGGGATGTCATAGTGATGTAACGCAAGGGCTTCTCTTCCATGTACTCCAATACATAAAATGGCTAAAATGTCTTTTTTTTTCAAAAGTTTTACTTCAAAATATATTTTAATTTCATGAGGACGTGAAACAAAATACTACCTGGTTTACATTTAGATTACTGCCCCAGGGGAATGGGCACTTAGGAAAAAACCACAAATCCCTGATAATTATTAAAGTACATGGCCTTTGGGAAAGTTGTCCGCGCCCCTTGTCATAATTCTTGTATTCAATATTTGTTATGAAATGTTATAGAACTGTATGTATTATTTTGAGTATGTATTATTTTGAACATGTATTTACACTTTACTTTGATTATATCTTTTGTTTGAACGGAAATAAATGAATGAATGAATAAATCAAATGAATGAATGAATACTTACCTAGTTGCCAATTTGAAATCTACATAGTCTTAGGGATCTCAATTTTAAAGCAGCCATAACTTTGTATTGCTTGTGCGATTTCTTTCAAACTTTCACCATTCTGTTCTCCTTTCTATCACAACATTTTATGACCAAAGCTGGATTCCCCTTTAAGTATGGTTAGTGCTGACGTGCTCATGCTTAATATTTAACATGCAATCGATTAATACGCAGTAGTGCGCATCCTCTTTTTAGCATGATATGACCTATGCTGTGATGCCTTAAGGCCACCGCACACCTTACGACTGTTCGCGATCCAATTTCAGAATAAAATGTAATAGAATTTGATGCTAATATTGAGACTTGGAATATCTTACTGTGTAATGTTCTAAATCATCGTACGAATACCTATGATCAAATTTGTGACTATGCTATCATCCTTCTTAGAATAAAAGCGAATCTAATATCTAGTCGTAATGACGTCATAGCAGTCTTACGATTGGCTACGATTTGAAACTAATTTGGACTTTACTCCAAAATAAGGGCTTGCAATCATTCAAAATTGTTATAATATTATTATTTCAATTAATTTTAACCTTAAATAAAATGATATGTTCCATTCACATCTTCAGAAAATGAGCAAAATGCGATTTGTTCCAAAATCAGGTCGCAGACCAGTCGTAAGGTGTGCGGTCGCCTTTACATTCGGCATGCAACTGGACATTTAAGTGTGAATTTAAGTCATACTTAACTCTTTGTGAAAGACCCTGTTTGTATTTTGCATTTACAAATGACTTGTAAACGGCTGGTGACTTCTTCTTCATGAGATTTTCAAGAATTTTGATTTTCATGAGCTGAAAGTGAAATTTGATCTTTGTACATTGTAGATTAAAGTTATTTTATTTATCAAGTTTCTGAATGCAAGTTTACTGACCTATTATTTGTCAAAATTTGGGTAGGGTTACAAGGAATTCACTCTCATTGTTATACTATGAACCTGGACAAATTTACAGTGTAAGAACAGGGGAGCGTTTCATAAATATTTTTGTCCGACAAGTTGTCAGATCTGACAACTTTCTTGGTTTCTGATTGGATGAGAAGCATTGTTACTATGGCAACTGTTGGATAAAACAGGACTTGTTGGATAAAACGTCCCCCAAGTCCTTTCATGAAACGCTCCCCGGATTACCAGTATGTACATGTACTGTAACTTAGAAACATTTCTGTTTATTCTGTTTATGGTAACTCCCATAGGACAGCGTTTTGCTGGGGAGCGTTTCATGAAAGGACTTGTCGGACGTTTTATCCGACAAGTCCCATTTTATCCGACAGTTACCATAGTAACAGTACCTCTCAGCCAATCAACATCAGAGAAAGATGTCAGATCTGACAACTTGTCGGATGAAAATGTTGATGAAACACTCCCCTGGTTAACGCCAAGCTACATGTAGTATATAACCAATTACATAGAAAACATTTTACGTCTTGGTTAATCAGTCATAGTGGCTGACTTTATAGACGACAGATATTAATTACTCTTGGGCCTTTTCATCAAAGTGGAGACAATGGCAGAGTAGGGATTCGAACTCACAACCTTGCAATTATGAGTCCAATGCTCTAACCACCACTGGACCACACAACCCAAAAATATTACAAACATTTGATGAAACAGCTGCATTTACCAGTGGTCTGTTTCATAAAAAAAATACTGTAACTTTGCAATTATTGTACATGTACATGTGTGTCAATTACTGTACATACCATGTTTAATAAAAGGGCTCAATACAGCCAATCACAATCAAAGTTTCATGGTATTATGTCAAAGTTATACCATCTTGTTCTTAATGAAACCAGCCCCAGGTTCTTTGTTTTCAACTTTCATGCTCGCGTCAATGTATGAAAACAGAAGCAACAGCAGAGTACATTAATAGATTAAAGATTAATAGATTAAAGTGGATGCATGAATTTATTAATTAATGAATAAAGCACAATCCATGGGCTGATGTGAATATGATACTATGTACATCTACTGTAATTGTGATGTGGTTGTAATTGATACTTCTATTTGAGTATTTTGCCTTTAATGATTGAAGAGCTTGTGTGTTTAATTACCATTCAGGCAATGTCACAGACCCACAGTCAATTATTGTCAGATTTAGAACATGACACGACTGTCAATAGTGAAGCACTGTAGATTGTCATTCAAATATTAGTGTTAAGGATTGATTTTTAACAATGTTTGCATTGCATAAAGAAAAATGAAAATCAGTATACATGTATAATATTTGGAATTTTGATACTTAATTAATTTTTGTGGGTAATTTAAATTTACTTTACACCAATGGTGTTGGGAAAAGTACTCTACACTGTATGGAGATCAACAAGTTTTCTACTGAAAAACAATGTTTTTTCTTACCAACTTTCACATTTTCGGATTAATACCAAACTTATTACAGATTAGTCCAGGCTCCACACTAACTTTTTTTCTTGGTGGCCCAATCAGTCCACCAAAATCATCAATTTCATATTTTTGGTGGCCTGTAAAGCAAATTTAGTGGCCCGTAAACAATAGAAAAAAACCCAGAATTATCAAAACTTTGGTAGCCCAACCGGGCCACCAAGTGTTGGCTTTTACAGAATTTTTGTGGCCCGACTTTCGTTTTTGGTTGCCTTGGGCCACCGGGCCACTGCTAATGTCGAGCCCTGGATAAGTACAGAATAAGTTACAGGAGCTCTACTTTTAGATTTTTTTCTTTTTATGGTTATAATTTGTATTTTCCCCTAATAATTTTATTTCATGTTCTAGTCTGGAAGTAAATACATGTAGAGCTTGAGCTTGATAGAAAATGTCTCTCTTACAACATGTACTTAAAAAAAACTGTAATTATGAATTTATGATTTTGCTATGATATACAGGTGTACATATTTTTTTTCAAACGTTTTCATCATGTGGCCAATTTATGGATTAAAAAAAATCAATTTGTATGTGTGATTTCAAGCAAAAGTGGACATTATCCAAAATCTTATTGGCTCTTTTTCAAATTTGGATCAAAAATTTAATTATGACTCATAAAAATGGAAGTTCGTAAATACAAAGGTGGATCATAATAAGCCTACAGAAAATTCTATATTTCACATCTCCTAATCTTATAGAAGAATCCGAACCATACAAAAATTTATATTGGCCTACATATATTATTTCTTTACTTTATAATTTCTTAATAACGCCTCTTAAATTATAAACTGAATCAATCATCACCAATGGGTTATGTAGGCCAACAAGGAGGGGCCTACAGTTTGCTTTTTATTCATGAAAGCTAGTTTATTTAGAGTCTTGTTTATAAAAGAAATTATTGTCAAGTGTTACATGTATACATGTATTGTGAAGAAAGTTCTGAACTCTAATAATTTAATGAAAACTTCTGTCTAATTGCCCTGAAAACAACACCCGTTTAAAGCTGGGATTCTCAATGAGTTTAACGACCCACAAATTTGAACTGTACAAGTTCAATGAGAGGTCTAAAAATTGAATTACACTACTTCAAGGTCAATTCTGCCCGGTTTGTACTGCATTAATCTTCCAATGACTGACCATGGGGGTCCAGATATGCATGTAGGACAGCTTCCTCAAAATCTGCACACTTCTTGAAGTGAGTTGACAAAATTACAGGTGTAGCTGACAAGAGGTCAGATTTGGTTGGTTGGTTGAGATTTCTTCCTGCTTTGGCAGCATTTTGTGTTGGTGTGACCTTTAGGGGAAACTCCTCTGGTTGTATCCACGTAAGCAGTTTGATCTACATGTACATGTACTTGTACAGTACAGTGTAACTTCCTGCCAGCATGATGTACATGAACTGTACATTACACATTGTAGATCAATACATGTACAATGTAGCTGAACATGAATGTACATTTACAATATACAAATGCAGGTTTAAATGTTGCAACCAATTTTTTTTTAACACTCGTGAATTGTTGTAAAAATGTAGGACTAATGGGATGTCCGGACTGGTTCCTGTTTTGTGAAGACTTGTTATTATAACAAATGCCCAATTCTTACATGTATAACAACTTTACTATCAGCCAATCACTGAAGGATTTTCAGTAGCTTTTAACTGTTATTACAAATGGGTTTGATATCAATGGACCCCTGGGTGCTGTACTTTTAAGGACCTGCTCCATAACATTGTTGTTATTAAAGGGATGCTCCAGGCTGAATATATTTATATTTAGTGTACATGTAAATAAATAAGAGTAAAATTCACAGAGCAAAATGCTGAAAATTTCATCAAAATCGGATAACAAATTACGAAGTTATTGAATTTTAAAAATTTGCATTATTGCGGTTAAACAGTTCTAACTTCTAGGCATGTCTTCATGAATATTAGGTGGTCTGATGATATTATTACATGAAATCATTTAATTGTTAATTTTTTTTTCATAAATGTGTAAATGATGCCTCTCCATAATGATGAAATACATGTAAGTTGCAGCTATAAATAACTAATGTACTTAATCAGTTGTCAATCCAATTGTTTTAGTTCTTGGTAGAAAATTTTGGAATAAACCTAATTTCATATAATAAAATACAAAAGAACAAGTGGGGATATGACATCATCAGCCCACCTTAAAGGGCTGAAAATATTTATATCTTAATACATACAGTGTAGAGTAGAATTCACTGAGCAAAATGTTAAAAATTTCATCAAAATCGGATAACAAATAATAAAATTATTAAAGGTTAAAGTTTAGCAATATTTTGTGAAAACAGTCATCATGAATATTCATTAGGTGGGCTGATGATGTCACATCCCCACTTTCCGTTTTCTTATGTTATTACAATGTACATACATGTAAAATCATAATTTTTTCATTATTTCATACTTGTGTGAATAATACAGTATGTCTCCCTTGTAATGAAATAAGTTGCAGCAATAAATATCTAATGCACTACATGTAAATCAGTTGTCAATCCAATTTTTCTAGTTCTTAGAGGAAAAAATTTGAATAAACCTAATTTCATATAATAAGATACAAAAGAACAAGTGGAGATGTGACATCATCACCCCACCTACATGTAATTAATATTCATGACGACTATTTTCACAAAATATTGCTAAACTTTAAATTTCAATAACTTTGTTATTTGTTATCCGATTTTGATGAAATTTTCGGCATTTTTCTACTCTATTTATCAAACTACATGTATAAATACTTTCAGCCCGGACCATCCCTTTAATGAATATTCATGAAGACATGCCAAGAACTGTTTCACCGGAATAATGCAAATCTTTAAACTTTAATAACATCCTTATTTTTTATCCGATTTTGATGAAATTTTCAGCATTTTGCTCTGTGAATTTTACTCTATTTATTGAAATATAAATATCTTCAGCCTGGAGCATCCCTTTAATGTACTGCTCAGTACCGGTATGTTCTTGACCATTGCCTGCAAAAGTTACAATATTGTAGGCTATTCAGGCTGCGTTTATGCGACCTCAAGCCAGAATCATGATTTGAATCATGATTTGAATCATGATTCAAAACACAAACATGAATCACAATATCACAGAATCAGCGTTTAGACGACCTTCATTCCAATGCCGTTTCTCCTCAGATTCGGGCCAATCCAGTGCGCATCACTAGTGCGCAGTTTGACAGAGGAAGTTTTTCGCACCTGTTTCGGTTCTCGAAAAATCTTTTGCTTCCAGAATTCAGTCTATACCTCATTTTGTTTACTTCTATATGCTTCTATTCATCTTGTTAGTTTATCCAAAATGGTGTTCGGAAGTGAATTTCAGCGTAGATCCAATTTAATATTGATACTGTATACTCAACAACAACTGAGATCATTGTCTGTCCAGATAATTCATTTACTAGAACTTGAAGTTGAAGACATGACCAAAAAATGAAAAGTAGTGGACGATGCGATGACCAACACAGAACTTGAACATGACAAAAAATGCATGCGTAGTACATAATCATGTACATACAATGAACATATAGAGCGCCTTGAGCTTGGCAAGAGTCAAACCGAAAATAGCCCGACACAACAGTGAGGTCATAGAATCATGATTGTAATCACGATATCGTTTATTCTAACATTTTCGTACATGATTCTGCAGAAACGTCTTTCCAAACGCCCCTTTTTTCGTGTTTCATGTTTGTGATTCTAATCATGATTATATTCAATTTCGACTAAACGCAATCGTGATTCTGCAGAATCGTGATTTGAATCATGATTCAGATCATGATTCTAGGGTAAAAAAGTGGCGGATAAACGCACCCCTAGTTACATCATGTACATGTAGGCCTACATGTACATGTACATGTATGTAGTCTTGGGTATTAACACTTATGCACTTTAACACTTAAAAGTATGTGTCAATCAAAGAATACAATGTAGGTTTACAAGTACTGGTACATATTTTACACTTGTAAGTATAAATGGCAATTATACTCTGTCCATGTACCTCCATGAAGGCATGAATAGAATTTGACATTTTGATGTGTTCCTTTATACATGTAGAACCAAGTGGTATACTTTTTCCTAAACATGTATGGATTATGGTGATGAAGAATAGAATAGAATAAATTTATGGGCCTGCTTGAAAAAAAAAACACCTCAAAATCTTCCCTCATGTTGTTGTGATACATGCACATGAATATCTTTTAAATGTTACTGTACAGTATCTGCATCACTGAGCACTTGTGAAAGTTTATCTTGAAAATAATCAAAGGAAGGAACAAATGATCAGGAAATAGATGGGACGCACTGTAGCCCCAATTTCAAAGCTTCGATTTCATTTTATTTTATGTTTTATAGTGTTATGTTCACACATGTTTATATGTACGTACTACTGTACATGTACATTTATGTTGTGCATACTGGAAAGACCATCGCTGACTCATACATGTATGGATACATTGGATCTTGACTGTCTTCATGTCGGACTATTAAAGGGGAAGTTCACCCTGAAGAAAAGTTTGTTGTAAAAATAGCAGAAAAAATAATACAAAACTTTGGTGAAGGTTGGAGGAAAATCTGTTCAAGATTAAGAAGGATATTAGAATTTTAAGTTTTGTGACGTCAAAAAAGAGCAGCTGTCCTACATGTTACATTGTATGTATTGTAAAATGCATGAATGTCATTTTTTTAATGGTTCCTGATGACTTATTTTTGTTATATTTTCATGATCGGGTGTGAAATGATTTGTCTATTGATATACAAAAGGTACAGTATAAACCATTTTCAATTTTCTGAGAAAATAACATTTTATTGATTTATTTAAAATTTGCTTTGACGTCACAAAACAAATAATTAAAATTCTAATAACTTTAATTCTTTGGTGGATTTTTCTCAAACCTTTAGATATATTTATTATTATTTTTTTCTGCTATTTTTAGTTTTTTACAATAAACTTTTTGTCAGGGTGAACTTCCCCTTTAAATTGTATTTGCAAACAGTTTTTAGAAGACTCGCTAATAGAGAAATGTGTACATATATGTAGACTAGTGATACCATAAAATGTACAACTTTTCATATACGTTACACAGTAGGCCCATGCGTTATAGTACATGTACATGTATGTACTATGGAGTTGGGATGTTGGTCTAGACTCCCCTCAGAGACATTGGGTCAGTATACTGTATCATACTGTATGTACACTGTTTATACCCACGTCACACTTATTCGGAATCAGCAGGAATCGAGCAGAACCAGCCGGAATGAAGAACTTTCAAAATTCGTGCCACATTCGGGAGGGAATTTGAAATTTTCACTACTATTGCAAAAATGTTGTTCGAATACTTAGAACGTCCTTGATTCCGCCTCGAATGATTCTTGCACATTCCGGGTGTATTGACTGTCGAATGCAGCTCGAATACAGTCGGAACACAGGAAGAATATTAAGAATGCTGTTAGAATGCAGCAAGAATATTTAGAATGCAGTCAGAGAGCAGTCAGAATGCACTTCAAATGTCGTTCGATATTTCTCCACTTCGAATGCACTTCGAAAGTTTTGAAGTTCATGAGCAAAACATTCGGGCCGGTCACAAGAATGGACCCGAATGTCTGGAATGCACTCAGAATGCAGTCAGAATTTTTAGAATGCGCTTCGAATATCCATTGCGACGGCATTCCGGCTCATTCCGCCTCTAGTGTGACGGGGGTTTTACATGTTTAGGGGAATGGTATTGGTACCATAATTTTTTTAAGGCCAATGTTTCCACTCTCACCCATTATGTACATGTACATGTATGTATATTATTAATGTTAATCTTTGAATGTTATGTTTTTTATCTTTACAATACAATGGCCTGTATTCTGAAGTTGGGTTTAACTTGGACCATGGTCTAACTCTGTGCTAAAACTATGGGAAGCCAAAAGTGTCAAAATTTTTATCAAGTTGTATGTTTCTTATGTTTACTGTGCTCTTTCCCGATTCAACGATGGTGAAGACAATCATCTATTTATACTTCCTAGACAATTATGGATGATTTGAGAGCCAAATGAGCTGAAATATGATATCTCTACCGTTAGTGATTTATGTAACAATTTGCTATCCATACTTAAACCACAACTTTAAACCCGAGTTTAAGTTAAACCCGACTTCAGAGATATCACCTCTATCTCCTTGGTATTACCAGGAAAATACACATGTATGGACTGTAACTTGATGAGTCGCTTGACCTTGTTATTCTTCCTTATATACACCTGTAGTGCATATGCCAGAACCGAGGAGTTGCGGGTTGTTAAACTGTATTTTATCAATGAAAGTTTGATGAAATCTCTCATACATGTATGTCTCATATTGTATGATGGAAAAAAATGTTAGGAACAAATATAGAGTGAGTTATAAAAGCTGGACAACTTGAGAGTATTTTTGTATTATCAATGATACATGTATGTTGATAAAATCAAAAGAGGGTTATGTGTCATTTTATGTAAAATTTAAATATGCTCTTATTCTTAATAAATAATACAATTTTGATCTGAAATTTGGTCATTCTTTAGAGTTAATGACAGGCTTTCAGAATATGCAAAAAAAAAACCTCAAATTTTGAAAATTTAACCAATATTGGGTTTGTGCCTGTTTGTAAAATCACTGACGATATATTTCAAGTCCTACACGTGGTCCCTGTTTTCATGATTGTGCCCTTAGCCCGGGGGGGGGGGGGGGGGGACTTCCATTGACGAGTGGATACCAGGTGCTACCAAAGAAATGCGTAAAAAAGATCTCTTTTTCAAGATTGGGCACGTTACGTATGTAACGTCATAAGGGTGTCAAAAACATTAAAATACTATTAAAAAAAAGGGTACATATTTCGCAAGGAAAGCTACGTGTTGAAGGTCAAATTTGCGAGGGTATAAAGGATATTCTTTTTTCCCCAACACTACGTGTTTAGAGTCCGATTTGAGTGGGGTGTGGGAGGTGGGGCAATACTATTAAACACAATGTAAGTAAAGATACATGTACATGTAAAGCCGACGTCCGTCACATAACAATTAAAATATCGCTGTGCTTGTTTAGGGAGTCAATTCAGGGAATACTTGTCAAGGGAACGGTTTTGTTTCCAATAATTGTTAAAGGAGAATGAAACTCTTGGAGCAAGTTAGCTTTTGTGAAAGCAGAAAAATCAAAGAATAAGATCAACAAAACTTTGAGTAAAATAGGACTAGCAATAAAAGAGTTATGAGCATTTGAATGTCGAGATCACTAATGCTATGGAGATCCTCCCATTGGCAATGCGACCAAGATCTGTGATGTCACACACGTACAACTCTCCCATTTGGACACTGAAAATATACCCCAAAACATCTCTTTTTGCTCATTCTAATCATATGACAAACGATTCATCAATGATATAATGTTGTGAAACCTCTGTACTTGTCATCTCATAAAGAGAACACCTCACCTTGTGATAGACTCTGTAAAAGTGAGAATATAAGTGAAATAAGTACTAAAGTAATGAGGGAGTTGTACGTGTGTGATATCACAGATCTTGGTCGCATTGCCGTTGGGAGGATCTACATGGCACTAGTGATCTCAATATTCGAATGCGCATAACTTTCTTATTATTCATTCAATCTTCCTCAAACTTTCAACAATATGTTTCTTTGATTTTTCTCTTTGATATGGATTCAGCTGGTTTCAAGGGTTTCATTCTCCTTTAAGGGTAGGGTTTCACACACCAATACTTGTTAAAGGGATGGTCCTGGCTGGAAATATTTATATCTTAATAAATAGAGTAAAATTCACAAAGCAAAATGCTGAAAATTTGATCAAAATCGGAAAACAAATAACAAAGTTATTGAATTTTAAAGATTTGCATTATTCCGGTGAAACAATTCTAGGCATGTCTTTATTGAATATTCATTAGGTGGGCTGATGATGTCACATCCCCACTTGTTCTTTTGTATTTTATTATAGGAAATTAGGTTTGATCAAAATTTTTCTACCAAGAACTTTATCAATTGGATTGACAACTTATTAAGTGAATTAGTTATTCATTGCCGCAACTTATTTCATCACAAGGGGGACACATCATTTACACATGTATGAAAATATGAATCATTCATGATTTCATGTAATAACATAAGAAAAAAGAAAGTGGAGATGTGACATCATCAGCCCACCTAATAAATATTCATGACGATCTGCATATAACCTTTTTCACAAAATATTGATAAACTTAAAATTCAATAACTTCGTTATTTGTTATCCGATTTTGATGAAATTTTCAGCATTTGCTCTGTGAATTTTACTCTATTTATTTAGATATAAATATTTTCAGCCCGGACCATCCCTTTAAGGGGTGCATTTTCAGAATATGGAAAATACTTGTTTAGGTTGCTTTTCAAATTCCAATGGTTGCACCTGGTATCCACTCGTCAGTGGGAATTCCCCCCTCTCCCCCCTCGCCAATACTTGTTAAGGGGTGCATTTTCAGAATATGGAAAATACTTGTTTAGGGTGCTTTTCAAATTCCAATGGTTGCACCTGGTATCCACTCATCAGTGGGAATGCCCCCCTCTCCCCCCCCCCCCAATATGGAAAATACTTGTTTAGGGTGCTTTTCAAATTCCAATGGTCGCACCTGGTATCCACTCGTCAGTGGGAATGCCCCCTCCCCCACTCGCCAATACTTGTTAAGGGGTGCATTTTCAGAATATGAAAAATACTTGTTTAGGGTGCTTTTCAAATTCCAATGGTTGCACCTGGTATCCACTCATCAGTGGGAATGCCCCCCTCTCGGCCTCTCCCCCTCGCCAATACTTGTTAAAGGGTGCATTTTCAGAATATGGAAAATACTTGTTTAGGGTGCTTTTCAAATTCCAATAGTTGCACCTGGTATCCACTCGTCAGTGGGAATGCCCCCCTCTCCCCCCCCCCCCCAATATGGAAAATACTTGTTTAGGGTGCTTTTCAAATTCCAATGGTCGCACCTGGTATCCACTCGCCAGTGGGAATGCCCCCTCCCCCCCTCGCCAATACTTGTTAATGGGTGCATTTTCAGAATATGGAAAATACTTGTTTAGGGTGCTTTTCAAATTCCAATGGTTGCACCTGGTATCCACTCGTCAGTGGAAATGCCCCCCTCTCCCCCCCATATGGAAAATACTTGTTTAGGATGCTTTTCAAATTCCAATGGTCGCACCTGGTATCCACTCGTCAGTGGGAATGCCCCCCTCCCCCCTGTGGCCCTTACAATGTAGGCGCTGCCTTTAGTGTCGATGTATCATTTTGATACCTGTCTCGTAGTGGGCCTGTTCTCTTTAAAATGCACAGGTGAAAAAGTCCTTGTTGAACTATATATAAAGCTGGCATCAACTAATAGGCGGGGAAGCAATTTATCCCACTTCAATTTAGCAGCATTAATTAGATAATACAAGTTTCATGGCTTAATGATGTCACAGAGAACCTGAACTTTGCACCCCCCCCTTGCAATCAGAAAATTAAAAAGGAAAGCTGTTGACCTGATTAATCTTGGCAAAAAAAATGAAAATTAATCAGAAAATTAATAAATGCACGCCCGTAATGAGCGCATGCAGCCCACTGTAATTCCGGCAGAGCTTCATCGTACGCCTCACTTTGACTAGCAAAGAGAAGGCAGTCTGAAAGGGTGTACTCTTTTAAGTATTTAAGGAGACATGGTCTGAAGGGAAGAGCTACATGCAACTATCCGCCTTTTCACACGGTCATTCCGCCTTTTCACACGGTAAAAAAAAATCATAATTTGAATGATGATTCCAGTGGAAAATAAGGCTAATGACAATTTTAGCACGTGTGAAATCGAACTAAAATCACGAATGCTAATCACAAATTCAAATTCTACTCCGAAGGTGACTTCCACTTAAGTTCCACTCAAATTACGGTACAAATTTTCTGTGTGAAAGGTCCGATGATTCTGAAGACGAATTGCAATCATCATTACAATGATGGTTCGAGATTCACGTGTGAAAAAGCCCAAAGAAAGGGGTATTAATTTTTTTTTTTTATTGTTTGAATTACACATTGTTTCAAGTCTTACAGACCTCAACATGTGAAAAAGATTTAAGGAGTTGTCTACATGTACATTAATATTTGTAAAAAGGGGAGGTGCCATATTGAATTCTTGTTGTTTTTAGGGAAGATGGTGGTTCTCTAATACCCCTTTCATAAACCCAATAAAACCCAATTATGCGGCTAATAGCAGCACAATTTGGTCGTAAAATCAGAGGAGGACAAGAGTTATCCGCATTATTCTGATGCTGCTATTATCCGCATAATAGCGGCATCGGGACAAGATTTTGAGTTTATGAACGTATTTCCAAATAATGCGGATAATTGCCATGGTGCGGTCACAAGGTCACCCTTTTCCAACACAACCGCATCGGACGATTATCCGCCTTTTTCAGGACGGGCGCTCGTAAAAATAATGCGGATAATTTTCGGAGTGTGTGAACGCAATTTTTATTGAATTATCCGCATTACTCTTAGGCGGCTAATTGGAGGATAAGTTTTATTGAGTTTATGAAAGGGGTATAACAGAGTCCTTGATTCTTTTCACTCGTTTCTTTGACAGCTATGCTGGTTACTGTACACAAAGGACACCCGGTGTGGAGGCGATGGTGGAAAGCTTGTGGAAGGTCCTTGGCAGGTAATTGCTCTTTTCATCATGTTCAATAACTTGATAGGATATTTAATGACATGATTGGGATTAGAAACACAATGATTACTATTAAATAGTGTATGTTCAAAGTAGAGATGGGAAGATTTGAAACATGTAGGAGGGAGAGAGAGTCTGTTTGTGAGATGGGAGGTGGGGGGGGGGCAAGTGTGTGTGTGTGTGTGTGAGAGAGAGAGAAGGGAGATAGAGAGAAAGAAATAGAGAATGTGTGAGAGAAATGGAGAGATAGACGGACAGAGAGAAAGAAAGACAGGGAGAGACACAAGGAGAGGGAAGACGGAGGGGATAAGGTGAGAACTACATGTATTCAGGGGGAGACAAAAAACATACATTTCATAGATTATTGCCTTGAATTAACCTCAGACAATAATCATTAGTAGACTGAAGAGTGCATGGATATTTTATCTGGACTATACTACATTTCAGCCATCTCACTCTCTTTCCTCCTTGAAACCACCTAAAATCAATATATTTCCAGAATCGTCTCTATTCATGTACTTGCACATGAACCTCCTGGTACGTAAATTAAAATGTCCTCCTCTTTGACACGCAGGGTACCGTACCGAGAGTGCAGGCAGGAGCTTGTTCAGGCCTACTGCGCTTATCATTACAACCTAACTGGTGGGTGCGTTCCCCCTGCCTTTATTGATCAACCAGAGGTAAGTCATGTTTCCATTGCTATATTGATTTTTTTAAATAATATATATGTACATGTATTTACTTGTGGTGGTGATTTTTTTTACCTGATTGCTAAGAAAGCATGAATGCTTGTAAGCTAGCAACCGGAGGACTGACTGCTTAAAGGCCTCTCCGAGGAACCTGGTAATTCAAATAAATGCCTTACCAGGCACAGGCGCACCATATGGGAATCGAACCCGGGTTACCGGAATTCTAAACCCTTACTCTACCGACTGAGCTATCATACCTTCATATTCAAGGGAATTTTTATTTTTGTTTTTAGGTTGGAATAACATACAAAAGGTTTTATCTAAATATTATGAAGTCTTTCTGCTAAAAACCACATATTGACTTTAGATAAATCAATAGATAGTGTGTTACGTAGTGTCTGCATGTTGTCCCCTATTCTGAATAGATTTGTGTCATCTGCAAAAACTCTTGATTTGAGTTTATCACTCATATGTTGAATACAAGAAAAAGCAATAGGCCCAATACTGATCCCTGGGGTATGCCTAAAATATTGATTATTATTCAGAATGCCTACACTGCAATATCATTTATTGTGCGAAACATGCGACCCCACCGAGAGCATTCCCATAGCAACGAGAGCCGTTTAAGCGAAGAGGTTCTGGAAACAAGTCCAGGAGATGGTGATGAGAATGCTACGGGATTGAACTTCTAAACTGGTTTAAGGGAAACCGGTTCAAGAAAGTAGATGAGAAGGGGATCTCTGTTTTGTGTGAAATATGCTTCATAATTGCAAACATGCCACCATTGAATGAGGTATGGCTGTGTTATGGTGGCCTCAAGTAACTGGCATATCTGAAACAATGGAATGGTGTAAACGTCAATAAGCGGAAGATTTATAGGGAAGAACGCCGAGCTTTGAGAAGATGTTTATATGGATAGCTCGATTAATCAACTGAACATATGGGTTTTGATGGGATGATGTATAAATGTGTCTATTCAGGGAGAGAGAGAGAGAGATAAACAGACAGAGAAAAAGGTGCACTGTAGAGACAGAAAGACAGACAGAGAGAAGGGGGGAATGAAAGGGGCTCTATTAAACCGATAGACTCTGCATTGAATTGTAAGAAAAATTAAAATTATGAGAGTGATGAGAGATGGCAAATAAAGAGAAGGCACATGGAATGGTAGATACAGGGGAAAATTGTGCAGGTGCTCGTGGCGATATCGCCCTCAAAATGCTCAAATGAGCCCTGGAAAATCCCCATTCATTGCATTGTTAAAGCTTTTCCAGCATTGCAGATTTAGGCAGTGAAGGCCTGGTTTCACTGGCCGACGGACACAAAACATATTCATAACGGATACAGTGGTCAAGCAAAATTTCGGGGTGGCTCCATCCGCTCCAGACAAGGGACAAAATGGGCGAACAATGAAATGACAGTGGACGGATGCTCTATGGATATAGAGCGTATGAAACACGTATGCAAAGAGTACATAAGGGATACATAACGGATGGCAAGATTATTTTCAGTTTTACATCCTCTCTGCATCCGCAAGTGCAGTGGGACCAAGCCTTTAGTTGTTAAAAGCAGCCCCTGAAAAAAAAATCACATGCAACTAAAAAATCGAGCACAACTTGATTTTCAATCAGTGAAACATGCATATTAGGGACCTGACTGTGATTTATTTATTTATTTTTTAGTTTTGTTTAAGCACAGCTCTTTCAGTAGCGGACCCCTGGGGGCCGTTTCATAAAGCTGTTCGTAAGTTAAGAGCGACTTTAAGAACGACTGGTGATCCTTTCTTGTGGGAAATGATGTTCACCATTATTATGTTCATTGGTGATTATCTAGCGCGTAAGAAAGGTTTACCAGTCGTTCTTAAAGTCGCTCTTAACTTACGAACAGCTTTATGAAACACCCACCAGGTATGTTAATACTGTGATCATATTTATGATATTGAGAAGGAAAAAAATATTGAAAATAAGTGGTAAATACATATATGCACATATACTTGAAAACTGGAAACTACTTTTATCCATCTTTTGAAAATCAATTTTATTTTCATCTTCTCTCTATAGGATGGAACAATAGCAAAGCCAGGAGAGATCCATTTCAGTTTCAAGGCAATGCCCAAAGCAGGACCAAGGCTGGATATCTCGGAGCATGAAAAGGGTAGGTATAACCAGGGCTCCGTAACACAAAGGTTTGCGATGGATTGCAAATATGAAAGAACCGCGCTGATTGGTACCTGGTCAGTATTTTAAACCAAATGCGCGTGTATCATTGATAATGATTGGTCAGTTCATTTAGCAATTAATCACTATTCTTTGTGTTACGGAGCCCAGGCCTGTATTATTAAGTGCTATCCAGGCTCCAAGTTAAAACAGGGCCGTGGCAAAGTAATTTTCTTTCAGTCTTTTTTTATAGTTCTTAGAGGGGAAGTTCAACCTGACAAAAATCTTGGAAAAAATAGCAGAAAAAATGATAAAAAATATTGATGAAGGTGTGAGGAAAATCCATCAAAGATCTAAATAGTTATTTTGAATTGTATTTAAAAAAAATTTGCGACGTCATATGCCAGCAGCTCCCCACGTATCGTGAAATTAAAAAAATAAATGAAATATCATTTTCTCAGAAAAATTAAAATTGGTATTTATTTCACCTTCAGTATATCAACAGACAAATTATTTCACAGCCATTCCTGAAAGAAGGAAAGTTTTAGTTATCATGAACCACTAAAAAAATTTGAAATTTATACATTTTATATCATGCAATATATGGGGCAGAAGCTCGTATATGACGTCACAAATCAAAAACTTAAAATTGACATAACGTCCTTTAAATCTTTAATGGATTTTCCTCAAACCTTCATCTATATTTTTTATAATTTTTTTTCTTTTATTTTTACAGCAAACATTTGGTCAGGGTGAACTTCCCCTTTAAATGTTTTGAAATTCTGTCATGGTTATACTTGCGATTTCATTGATGTAAACATCAACAAGAGGTATACATGTAAACTTTGGCACTTGACTGTGTAAGATTTTTGGTGTAAAATTGATTATAATGACATATTTACTTTTAATCAGTAAACTTTGCGTTACACGACCCAGGCGTGACAGTTATTTTGATTTACTGTCATTGCCTTGAGCTCTCTGATTGAACTTCATGGAAAAGAGCACCCAAAAAAATACATTTTTACCATCATTGTATCTCCTATTCGTGACGAAATATGTTCTGGAGCAAACCACTTTTCAATCGAATACTTGCTGCTTCCTTCCCCCATTGAAGTAAACAAAATCAGGAAGCTTGTCTATTTTCTTAACCTTTGCCAAAAAAAGCAGTTTCTTTGGGCATGAATTTGGCTTCACATGAAGGCGAAGAATGAATTTGCAAAGTCAAGGACATACTGTATTAAGGGAGTCTTATCACTGCCATTTGATCCAAAGCCACTTTGTCTACTTTCCATTCTGTCCCATCTCACATGGTCCAATCCCGGATCTTCTTCAACAACATACATACATAAAAAAATCAAAATGTATTCAATGCACCCACCTATTCATTTCTGAGTTACATTATTTGTCTGTTTCTACATATACAAAATTTATTTGCTCTGATATATTTGGAAATATACGAAGAAAAAATCCTCAAATACTTGGCCTAATTTAATTTATACACATTTTATTTTTTTAGCTATGAATAATTAGTATAGATTTTTCTCACAATGTTTTTCTTAACCCTGTTACTATCGCTAACCCCGTACTATCCTGAACGTCGTAGTGTAATTTTTCCTTTCCTCACAGGCCAAATATTATGCCTAACTCTGGCTAAGGAAATGCTTGCTTATCTCACACAAAATTCAGTAACCCCGGACTAGTGGTAGCCATTCATGAGCGCTTATCTCTGAATTGACAACAGAGCGCGCTCTGTTGCTCCTAGGGCATACCTTGAGCATCGTGCTTGGCTTGGTCGTGTTTTTTTTTCTCATCGCGACTTTTAACCCCAAACTTTCACAATTAATAGCACTTTTGCAGGACCAAATTATCCAGTACTGTTGGTGGGGATAGCCCACTTTGCAAAAAACGCTGTCTGGGCTAACTTGCCATTTGGCCCCATCAATAGTATGGGGTTAAGGAAAATTTTGCCTGTGAGAAAAGCATGCGAGTATTTTATAAATTAAAGACCACATGGAGCCGAAGGCTGAATATGATAGAGTTTATATCACATAAAAATAAAAAGTAATCAATGTATAGAACAAACATCAACAAATTATGATCAGAGAGAGAATAATGAATAAATTGAAAAAATAAAAATGAGACTTTAGCAAGGGATATTTTATTAGTTTACTAATATGGCAACTGAGTTTATATAGCAGTTTTCATGTAAGAGATTATG